>NC_056737.1:954526301-954583801 GCF_019279795.1 Protopterus annectens
GACTTAGGGACACAGGTGGACAGTGGTCTCACCTTCGATAACCACATTGCCACAACAGTCAGGAAATCCTTCTATGTGGCACACCTCATCACTAAGGGCTTTTCATCCAGAAAAAAAGGAGGTCATTGTCCCACTGTACTCATCCCTCATTAGACCCATTATAGAATACAATGCCCCGTTTGGTATGTACATCTCAAGACTTCTACAACAACTGAAAAGGCCGCAGAAATACCTCACTAAAAGAATCACAGGCCTAAAGCAAATGCCCTACGTTGACCGCCTTAAAAAACTCCAGCTATACTCTGTCACATGTCATCTACTCAGAGTTGATCCCTGCTTAACATACAAGGCCATGTCAAACCCAGAGCTGTTGGACATGCCACACTTAAAGAAATCCCAATTCCTCAGAGCCACATGCTCCAGGGATCTAAACCTCGTCATCACAATAAACAAAACATGCTGGAGGGATAGGTTCCTGACCCAGAGATTCCCCAGACTCTGTAATAGATTGCCCATACATGTCAAGCAGAGTGCCTCTTTGGCCTCTTCAAAAGGAACCTTGACAATTGGATTGGGAGAAAAGAAATTCACCCCGGGGATCACATCGGTCACCCTGCTACACAGGGGTCCAGCGAAGTAAATAGTGTGGCAAGAAATAGCCAGGGAATTGTTATGGCTAGGCTTGTATAGGCCCTAGGGCTGATAGCCTAGTACCAACCTATGAACCTATGAACCTATACCACCCCGACTGCCTGAGAAGTCTGTTATGCGAAGCTATGGAATGCATCATCATACACCTAATAAACAGGGATATGGGAATCTGCAGACTCGGGATCCCACACAGTTTACCTGTGTGAAGGGTAGGTCATACCTGCTCATTCCGCCTGGTTAACTTCTTGGTGTCAGTCACCTGAGCTGTGGATGAAGGCAAGGTGACACATACATCCTACACTGATCTGGCCAAAGCCTTTGATAACATTCCCCACTCATAAACTAGGTGGGAACAGAGGCACAAACACAGAGGTAGATTAGACATACTGCTGTCATACATTAAGGCAGTTGCAGATGTCACTGGGTTTGTTGTAACATACTTTATGAGTAATATGACATCTGTAATAGCCATAGATGTGAGTATTTACTTACTGCATTCCCCAGAGTCCACAATTGATTTACCAAGGACACCAACTGTCTGGTGAGCACACAAAACATAACAGGCAGACATGTGGCCAGTCTGTGGACAGCATTCCAGTGAAGAGGTATGTCAAAGACATATCACTGTGAGTCATGATGTCACACACTAAATGCATGTCCACACAAACCCTGTCAATCTACCAATCCATCATGTGTATAACAGCACTGATGATATAGAATCTGTTCACAAATCTGGGCATATGTCCTCCATGTTGGTTGGCTGTCTCCACATGTCCTGTCCTGTGATGTATTGCCATACACTGTATGTGAATTTGTAGGCCACCACCTCTGTAATGTCTCTTACACAGGCAAGGAAATGGGGCAAGGACCACATTAAGGAATGTCCCACATGTTTGAACTAGTAGCAGTGTCCAGGCCCACAGCTCATTACAATGTGGGCATCTACATAATGGTATGGCTGTAGCAATACCTGACATCTGCACATCTGTACAGTGGACAGACAGTAAGCAGATAGCCAACAGGTTATGCATTAGGATGAATGTTTTGCCAGATACACATCTGAAACTGAAAGGTATGCCATTACTACATTGCAGCAGTCAATGACATTTCCAAAAAACATAATAGTCTACAGTTAATATCAACATATCAGATCAATATCCAATTAGGAGATAAATATAAACATACAACTCAAACATCAAGAACAAGATACTCAGTACTCAGAGTCCATCTTTGCATGCAGGGGTGTATGGCTCCAGTACTACAATCTGCAATCTACTCTTACTTGAAAAAGCACTGTTAAAAGTACTAATGTAATGATACAATATGTGTTAAACTATTTCTGTCAACCAAAGCACTGTAGCTGGTGTAACATGCAAGTGTGACTGCATAAAACCTGGGACACTACCCATGTATGAAACAAATCCAAAGAGACAAGATTGTGGTACTACCCATGTATACCCAGGTATTCCATACAGTATACTCACACCCCTTGCAATTGTAATGACAGCACATAGAAGCATGTTATGTACAGAAAATGAAATACACTTATTAAAGATGTCATTACCCTGCTATTTCATCAGACTGGAATGTGATCACTGGTTACCAGAGCTGAGCTATGCTTAGCAGGTGTAAGCATTGCTTAAATTTTTATTTTTATTTATTTTATTTTATTTTACATTTGTTAACCGGGAGAGTCCGACTGGATACATGTCCATTTTCAGCGGAGGCCCGGGGAGAAAAGCTCCAAGTACATAACAGACATATGAACATTGTTAATGCAAAAAAAGGAAGATAGTTGAGTTCTAAATACAATATAAAGATACATCACATCTTGGGAAAAAAAAAAACAACAGCAGCATATAAAAAAAAACATAGTTCAGTTACAAAGGCGAGGCACCTTGTTAAAAAGCGGTTAAGGATAGTGAGGTAAGAGAAGGGTAAATGATAGTGGTTAATCAGGTTTGGAACAGGGACATTGCCAGAGAGTATTGAGATGGGGTTTAAGCTTTTTTTTGAATTGTAGGAGTGAGGGTTCTGAGGTGAGCATGGTCGGTAGGGAGTTCCACATTTTACCTACAAAGTTTGAGAATAGAGAATCCCCAGCAGAATTATTGGCTTTGGTAGTCTGAGCTAAGATCTTATTGGAGGAGCGTAAAGATTGCAGGTTAATATAGGGGTGAATGATGTTTTTCAGAGCTGGTGTTTTCTCTGGGTGATACAGTATATGGTGAGCCATTTTGAGTTGGTTGAAATGGAGTTGGCCGGAAAATTCTAACCACCCTAGTTGCTTCAAGTTAGTGCAGTAGTGCGTTCTAAAGGTGGAATTTGTGGCAAATCTAGCTATGTGATTGTAACAAGAAGCAAGTTTGTTAAGGGTTGTCTTGTTTAGGTTTGTAAAGAGGGGGGAGGCATAGAAAAGAGTTGATAGTAGGTGTGTGCTGGCAATTGTAATTTTAGCGTGAGGAGTGAGAAAGTGTTTTACTTTATAGAGAGAGCCAAGCTTTTTATTGACGGTTTTGGTGGTAAGATTGAAATGGGTGTCAAATTTAAGGTGGTTATCAATGGTAACACCTAATAGCTTTGTGTGAGCGTCTGGTGATATAGTGATTCCATTGGAGGATGTAATAGAGAAGGTGGGGGGAAGAGTCTTGTTAGTGGGTGAGAAAGTAAGTAGTTTTGTTTTGTTGGGGTTGAGAACTAGTTGTCGACTTGAGAACCATTTTCTATTAGGTTGAAGGTGTCTTGGGTTGAAGCAGTGAGGTCTGCCAGGTTGGAGGCAGTGCTGATGATAGTCGAATCATCTGCATATTGAATGCATGTGGCATGGGGGGTGATTGTGGGCAGGTCATTAACAAAGATGGTGAAGAGAAGAGGGCCAAGAATAGATCCTTGGGGAACTCCAAGTGTAACAGGTAGGCATGTAGATAATTTGTCCTGCCATAGAACAGCCTGTTGCCTATTGGACAGGTAGGATTGGAACCATTTCAGCGTGGAATTGCTGAGTGATAGTTTTTTTAATGTATGGAGGAGTTGAATGTGGTTCACCATATCAAAGGCCTTAGAGAGGTCTAAGAAAAGAGCAGATGATAGTTTATTATTGTTTCTGACGTTATTGATGGTATTAGAAAAGGATAGTAGGGCTGATGTGGGTAAATGCTAAGCAGATTTGCACACTGGAAAGCGAAGCCCACACGATGTAAGCACCTATTCATTTAACCATACATTAGCACCACTTAGCTTTGTGCAAACCCATGTAAACCTGCTTAAAGCCACTTTAAAGCACCTTATAATCACCCTGTCTCTGTCAGCCCTTGTTCTGCCCAGCAACAAAATAAATAGCCCATGCAGGTATTGAACCCAGGGCCTGTATACTAAAGTCATAGCACTTAACTAAGCCATCTGAGCTGTGAGGATGTCTGTTGTTTTTTTCAAATATATAATTCAGTACACATACTGAGTAGAAGTGAACAATTGCTTTGACTGCTAACAATTATTTAGTACTTGTACGTGAAAATAGTGTTGAATCAGTCATGTTCTTATATGTAAGTATACACATTTCAGATTAATATGGTAGGATACATCTGAGAAGGTATATACAACACTCATGTTTACACATAAAAGGATATATATATATATATATATATATATATATATATATATATATATATATATATATTCATATTCATACATACACACACACATATATCCATCTCTCACTCTCTCTCTCTTTCTCTCTCTCTCTCTCTATATATATATATATATATATATATATATATATATATATATATATGGATTCACTTTATATCCGCGAAATACTGACATATTGAAATTCAGTATTTCAAAGCTATAAAGTCGAATTTTTAAAACCACGAAAACACAGAATCGCAAAATTCAAAATGTCGCACACCGGAGATTTTAAATTTTGTGGTACTAATGCATACACACACACACACACACACACACACACACACACACACACACACACACACACACACACACACACACACACACCATCCTCCTGACACACAAACACAAGCTCTCTACTACTTACTCCAGACACCCCTACTTGTATATATATATATATATATATATATATATATATATATATATATATATATATATAAAAACATATGCCCATGACATAGTGCAATAATACCTTGGCACCATAACTCTTAACCTCTTAGTGCAAGGGAACATAATGTATGTATTGTAGTTATAAATGTAGAATGTTGCTACAGTGACAGGTGTTGTGTTAACATACATTGTGAAGGAAGGCTCCTCTGAAACTAACATGCAAGCCATCAGTTACTGACAGATATCATAAAATCATCATAGTGAATACCACACAAATCACAGTAATGATCCTATGGAATACAGAAGAAATATGAGCAATAAACATGGACAGTCTGAAACAATCTGGTCAGTCAGGAGGTATACACAGAACTTAGTGCAAGAAATGTGGAACAAGCCTGACAAAGGGGATGTTTAAAACCATGAAAATGGGGATATATCACACATACTGGACTAGATAAGTTCAAGCAGTTGATGCATTCACACCCTCCTGTCTGTCCTAACACATATTAACTGGAGGAGCAGAGGTCCCAAGCCACATACTTCTCACTAGTTAGTGACATACATCTTCACAGCAGCCCACCGCTTTGTCAGAAATACACAAGATGTATGGTGGCCAGGCAACAGTACATTAAATAAATATCTGGACATAACATAACACTAGGGTAAATACACTGAGCTGCTAGACATGTCACCAAGCACTGTGTACACTACAGGCGGATTGCCACAACACTAACCCAATTTACTTATGGAGGAATACACATGTAATTGCATATATAGCAGGCACTACAGGTGTGTAACAGCACAGAATAACAGACACCAGTGTAAAAGTGCATACTCACAAGCAATCTCAACACAATCACAGTCACATAATTGTAAGCCTAAGTAACAGTACAGTATATGGACTGTGTGAACAACAGTCATCATCATGTTTGCCACTCACACACTAACCCTACATATACTGGTCCAGTTCACAGTGTAGTCTGATGCCTGACTGTGGTATGGGACATGTCTCCATCTGGCCTTACAAACATATAGACTGATACGATATCAGAAACTGGAGCAGCATGCAACGTTGGATAGAACAGGACCAAGAACAGTGACATCTACCCCAGTCTGTACACAGGCCAAATAACATACTGACAATGCATTGTTACATAATACAGACACTCTGGCAACAATCACCATAAGTACACATACCTCACTACTGTACAGACTACAACAGAATGTCCAAGTTTTGTTCTCAAATATTAGGCCTTCTATTCATTACGTCTAGCAGTCTGATATATCACTGGCTTGATATCAGGAATTATGTAAATAATGGTATACTGTTCATATCCACCTCTTACTGCATGACATATGAACAAATGGTGACAGACTTGGGTGACAGAAGCACAAACACAGGGCCAATATTGACATATTGCAGTTATAAACTGAGAACATTGCTGGTGTAATAGGGTTTCTAGTGACATATCCCTTCTGAGGGATATGAAGTCAGTAACACACATGGATGTTACCATTTACTGACTGCATTCATCAGATAATGCTACTGTATTTATAAAGACAGAAAATGTATGAGTAACACACCAAATGTAAGACTCCGAGCTCTGGTCAGTCTGCAGATAGCCCTACAAGTGAGAGTTTTCTCAACCACATAACACTGTCATGCCAGACTTTAAATCATGCAGAAAAGCCATATCTACACAAACCCTGTTAAACCAACATTACTTCAAATGTAGATCAGCAATACTTACATTCTGTCCCCATGTCTGGAACATCCCCCTCCAGTTTGTTGGCCTGTCTCCCCCGTGGCTGTTGTAAGAGGTATTTCCAACTACCCTCTGTGATGCTGTTTGTCACACACCCACATGAAGTCCTGGTCACAGTGAAGGAGAAGGGCCAACACCCACTTGCAGTGCTTACTTATAGGTGTATGTTTACATGCAATTGGCTATAGGAATGTTCCACAAGCAATTAGCAGGTGGAGGACTCAAATTCATGCACAGGCCATCAGATGATCATGAGCATTACCTACCAATGTCAATCTCCTGCCTATGCATAACAGATACATTTTTCCACATCTACCAGAGAGTGGGAGAGAGAGAGAGAGACAGAGACAGAGGCAGAGACAGAGGGAAAGAAAGAAAAGAAGAGAGAAAGAGCCAAGCATGTTTGTGTATGATCTATGGGTGGAGAGAGATCTCTGGGTATTATAATGGTTGCCTATATATACATTTATAGCTGTGGATTGTCTACAAAAACCTCTACAGTGTTTGACAACTGTTTGCCTTGTAATGTGACATTGGGACATATGGGTCCTCAATATGAAAATGTAGCAAAACCCACCCTGCAATGGATCCTGTTATTACACAATCACACCAACACCCACATGGGGTACTGCTGACACACACACACACACACACACACACACACACACACACACACACACACACACACACACACACACACACACACACACACACACACATTCTTGCCAGTACTGTCTTCTAATCCCCTACCTAGCTATGTATCGGTTCTACAGTGTTAAGCAGTTATTGCAGGCACCATGGAGTTTATATGTTGGAGAGCTGTCCAAAGGTATCTTTTAAGGTGAGTGACATCAGCTTCAGTGCTAAAGGAGGAGAAAGGGAAGTGTAGGAAGTGTGAATGACCACAAAATCAGGTGTCAACCAAGGCACACACACTCTCACATTATCACAGTTGCTAGGACCAGGAGTAGTACACCTGTCTAACTAGTTTGTTACACTACAGCATTATGTAGTTATCATGAGTGCCACAGAGTTTACAGGGGTGAGCTCTGGCAAAAGGGTTATTTCAAGGTGACAGACATCAGCAGACGTGCTAAAGTAGCCCAATGGCAGGTGTAGTGATGTGAATGGCCTCAAAATCATTCATCTCCACAAACGCACACACATAATCACAGTTACCAGGACCAGAATCAGAACATTATCTAACTAGTTTTGCTACACTACTGTATTACACAGTTATCACGAGTGCCACGGAGCCTATAGGGCTTAAATTTGGCCAAAGGGTTATTTCAAGGTGACTGACATCAGCAGGCAAGCTAAAGTAGGCCAACGACAGGTGTAGTGGTGTGAATGGCCTCAAAATCCTTCATCTCCGCACACACATTATCACAGTTGCCAGGAGCATGATTAGAATTCCTACCTAATTAGTTTGTTACACTACAGTATTATGTAGTTATCACTAGCTCCATGGAGCATATAGGACTGAGACTTGGACAAAGGGTAATTTCAAGGTGACTGACATCAGCAGGTGTGCTAAAGTAGGCCAATAGCAGGTGTAGTGAGTGTGAATGGCCTCAACATCTTTCATCTCCACACACACATTATCACAGTTGCCAGAACCAGGATTAGAACTCCTACCTAACTAGTTTGTTATACTACAGTATTACACAGTTATCATGAGTGCCATAGAGCTTATAGGGCTGAAGTATTGCTGATGGTTTATTTCAAGGTGACTGACATCAGCAGGAGTGCTAACATGGACAATGGGAAGCGCAGTGTGTGTGAATGGGCCATAAATCATTCCTCTGGAAACACACACACACACACACACACACACACACACACACACACACACACACACACACACACACACACACACACACACACATTCAGTCACACACAACTTTACATTTAACAGGACTGAGTATACAAATGCTACATGAATACTGATTTGTACTATCATATTACACAGTTTTCACAAGCACCACAGACATTATAGGGCTGAGGGCTACCAAAAGGAATGTGTACAGTGATTGACATCGGTACATCATGTCATATCGGCCAATTGAATGTGTAGTGGGTGGGACAGGCCTCATAATGAAATTCTCTCTGTCACTGTCTGTCTCTCTCTTCCCCACATCTTTGTGTGTGTATGTGTTGGCCTTGGATATGTGTGAGTATTCCTATCCAATGTGTGTGTGAAGCATGAATGGTGTACAATTTGGTGTGTGTGCACAGGCATCTGTGAATGACAGATACGTATAGTCCACTGTATTGTCAGACATGGGCTTCATTTCTCTAAGCATAGGAGCATGCCCAGTATGACCTTCAGTATTGAGTGTGTGAATCTATTCCAGGTAGGGTTGTACAGCAGTCCAGGGTTTGGTGTTCTACACATACAGCTAGCAACCTGTTTCTGCAGGATATCTTTAGATAGGTTGACAATATTGAGTCCCAATGGGTGACAGATAGGGGGATACTTTAGCTATTGTTGTCTGTGTGACTTGTGTTACATGGTTGGTGTTAGCAGAGATATTCAGACATATGTACTGTTTTACACTGTGATGTATTATGTCATCAACTACTGACAGATATAATTATTTGCTCACAGTTATTTACTGGGAAATACAGGATGAATGAAGCTGAGTCCAGTATTTTGGTCCACAGCCTACACATTCTTGCACACTCTTGCCAATCTGGAGGGGTAGCTACAAACACTTGCGGACGGGTCTGTGTAAAAGGTCCAGCGCCTTGGTACTATGGTGTCTGAGGATCCCCTTCTTGTACATATATATACTTAACATAATGGCCATATCCTGCTGGGGCCATACCTCTTAGTTGTACAGATTCACCCAGGTTACCCAGAGGCAGGGGTCATATAGCTGGTCAGTTCCCATTCACATTGTGGATTATGAGGAGGTTTGTAGCCACCCATTACTGAGTTTGCAGGCAGGGGTAGTATGGGTACACATCAGAGTTTCAGATTTCACACACTCCATGACATCCATGCGTCTACACCCCCCACTCTGTTATTCTATCCTCTTCCTAACATTATGCGAGCAGTATCTGAGAAGTATCCCTATAGTTGACCCTTCATCCAGCGGTATTTATGGATTGGTTCACAGTTAATGCAGAGGGACATGGGGGGCATGCTACTAGGATTTTTTAACATGGCCTTGCATTTGTGTTCTGCTGACTGTGTTAGGTTGTTAGTTGTGGTCTCATGAGATACCATACATTGGCACTACGGGTGATGCACAAGCCTTTGACAGAGGACTGTAGACTATTTGGTAGTGATGCAGGCTATCTGTAGCAGGCCACTGAATTCTGTCACTCCTACATTCCTAGGCTGTGAGCCAGTGGATTCCACTGGGTGACAGGGTAAGTGTGTAAGGTGTTATTGACAATAGTTCCTGCCCATGTTGTTCCATTGGTCTGGATGCAGGCAGGGTGCTGTTTACAGCTAGAGACACACCTACATAAGACAGCTCTTCAGCTTGCTGCATTCTGTGGGTATTCTCATACAGAAGTGGGGTCATACTGTACTCATTCCCAACAGCAAGGATATGACCTGTGATAAACCTGTGGCTGATGGTGGTGTGAGCTGAGTGCATGTGTAATATGGAAGCTACTGCAGCTGACTCACAGATATACCTGGGACATTCCCTTTATGCTGCCTTGTGCAGGGACATAGGCAGTCTCTCATTACTTCATAACTGTGCCTTTTGTGGTCTGTCTGTGATTGGCCAGACTACATCAGTATTCCATACTACATGAACAACTAATGTGCTGCTAACCTGTCTGTACATTTCCAGTGTCATGTGCAGCTGACAGTTAAATTGTATGCACTCTGTCTAGGGTACTTCTGCCTGTGTCCTGTATGTGTGTATGTATGGGCCCACATTCATGGCATGTCCATCTTTCAGACGGTGACAGACATTAACATCTGGACAGTGAGTATGGATGACTGGTGACATGGGTATTGCTGAGTAGCATTGTGTTTGGCACTGCAGTTGTTGGAACATGGCCCTGTCAACCACAGTACTGCCCATTGGCCATTGAGACAAAACCCTCCATGCCTACATGCTGACCACTTCTAGATAATACTAAACACACAACAACCTAACACACAGACCTCTGCATATTGTACACATGCAACAATCTATCCTGTAGATTGGGCCAGCTCGGGTAATCTGGGCTCCACTGATACTACTCCTCACACTCTCATGTTACTGCATTTCTACATAGTGACTGTACTGGCATGTCAGGTACTCTGTTGGCTTCCACATCATTTTCTATTCTGACCTATCATGCAGACTGGAGGCATATCAGTGGAGTACAGATCTTAGGTTTTATTGACCTACATTTCAGTTTCAGACTTCTTACCCTTCAGAACAAACATACAGCTGTTGCAGTCTGTCTGTGTAGGTCTGGAGGGGGGCTGTTCACCATTGCCATCAAATGGAGGCCTTAGCCCAGCCTTTCTTTATTGTCATCTACACCTGTCCTGCTGGCTGAGGCTGATGGTGGGTATGTGAGCCTCACAGACATGTATGTGTGTCCTATGGACACACATTGGGGCCACCACATGTACTGCAGTGGGATTTGTCACCTTGTCTAGTACTGCCTAGTGTGTTGACACCAGTATTTGCTATGGATTTCATGCTGCCCATATAGGTGTCCAGTATCTGCTGCCATCCCATTCAGTCACCCGATTTCCTTGCATGCTCGCATCCATACCATAGATACAACTATCAGAACATACTACTCCATTCAGTAATTGATAGGAAGAGTGACTTACCTTGTGGGTTGGCCAGTACTGAGGAAGGTGCTGGAAGGCTGACTATGTCAGATGCACATAGTACACACCCTATACATGGTAAAGCACAGGTAGTGTCATGTTTGGCATCCCTTTTACTCTATGTGTGAGTCAGAGAGAGGTGTCATTCCCTGGTTTCCTACCGTGTCAGTGTATGGGCTATGCTTGGCCTCTTTGCCAAGGGCTGGGCATACTGGGCATTGACTCCTTCTGCCTACTTGGGTAGGCTCAGGTGGCTCCTCCTCCAAGTCCCTCTGTGCCTGTGATGGCCTTGGCAATGGTGGGAGGCTTTGTGGCCTTGCCCTGTGCTGTTCCTCCTGCAGCTGTTTCCACAGGATCATACTGTGTAGCATGGCACATACTATGAACATGTGTGTACATGTAGCTGGAGAGTACTGCAAGGCTCCACCAGATATGTCCAGGCAGCAGACCCGTGAATTGAGCATCCCAAACACACGCTCTATTATGATTCTAGTTTGTGCATGTGGCTCATTATGGAGTTCTTGTTCAGGTGTGTGTGCATTTCTGAGGGGTGTTATCAGTCACGACTCCAGTACGTAGCCAGCATCCCCCACTAGGTGGCTATATGGGATGTCCCCACTGGCAAGTGACTGGTACAGCTGTGTCATATGCCAGATGTGGGAGTCATGATAGCTTCCAGGGCTGCCAGCACACACATTCAAGATAATGTCCTGGGCATCGCACATGACTTGGTAGTTGATGGAGGGGAAGCTCTTGCAGTTTATGTAGAACCTACCCCACTCGCCGGGTGGTGCTTTGATGTGTATGTGTGTGCAGTCTATAGCACTCACTACCTCAGGGTATTCTGCTATTTGGTGGAAGAGATGCATACTGCTGGTCAATTCTTCATGGGTGATGGGGAAATATATGTGCTCACCGGCATGTGCTGACATAGTATCCAGGAACTGGTGGAGTACCCAGGATGCTGATGCCTGTGATCCCCATGATATCTCCTGTTGCCCTTTGGAAGGTGCCTGTGGCTAGTATTCTTAAGTCTATACATACCTTAGTATCCACTGGGATGGGTTCCTCTCTGTGTGTGAGGCGGGGCCGCCACAGCTCAACAGTTTGCTGTAGAATGTCCCTGTCCACCTTATAGCTCTGCACTATCTCCAGCTTATGTAGGCCCTGGTAGGTTACCCTGAGTCTGTACACTCTTCCCCTCCTCCTCACTGTAGGATGGTCGTCAGCATTCACATCCTCACCACCCTCAGCCTCTTGCACATATTGATGTATGAGAGTGACAGCAGCCCCTATGATTTTGTTAGTTTTGTCAGGTAAAAGTTTCCCATCTGTGTACACCGGTGGTGTAGAGTTTGTGGGAAAAACCAGAGTGAAAAGAGTTTGCATAGTTTAAAGTAGTGTGCTGGGCTGTGTAATTGGCTAATTCTGATACATTTCACCTGCCAGCTATGCTAGTTCTCCTTGATTGCCTTCCTACTGCTGTTTTCCCTATCCATTGTTTTCCTGTTTAAGCCCTGAGGAGCACCATGCATACCCAGTGCTCACATGTGAACAGAGCTGCTATTTCCTGTTTTGTTTTTTTTTATACCCAGTGCATGGCATGCACACCCATTTAGGCAGGGAAAACAGTGCTCAACAATGTGAGACACACACCCCTTCCTTAGCTCTGCTTAGCTAAGAGCAAACACCAGCCGCAGGGCTCCAATAAGTTCATACCAAGCATGACACACCCCCTACTGAAGTCATCTGCTTGTCCTGCTTACATGGTTCCCTATTCCTGCACCTGCACAATTAGGTTCAGGCTTCCAGTAGGTAGAAGTCTGTGATTCAGTATAGGTCCCTTCATTGACATACTCGTGTGCAGGTCCATAGTTAAAATTCCCAAGCACTCCTTTTCCCCTTGGTAACCAGTGCTCCCCTGTCTTGTTTACATTCTACCTGCCATTGACTATAATGGCAGAATGCATATTTCTGTTAAATGGCAGCTTTTCCTTTTTTTTTTATTTTCGGCACCCCCATGTTTGCGTGCCGCTGCCCTTAGCTTAAACGGACAAGATCGGCCAAAAAAAAATAAAAGTTTTATTTTTACAAAAATTATGTTGCTTTTAATGCCAATGGCCTTATATTTGGCCAATGGCTTGTCTGTTCTATGTAATACATGCTTTTCATGAGGTGTCATGCCTTTGTTTTGTCAGATGCAAAATGTATTCGGCTACTAGCCGAATACATTTTTGCACTGATACTGTTCCTATACGGAATCCGTTCAGCTTGCTGGATCACAAAATCCCCTCATTTGTATATTTTTCACCAACAAATTAGGTGATTTGCATACTGAACAGAATTCCATGCAGGAACAGTATAGGGCCACTCGTGCACATGAGAACGGCCCTATACTGGATCGCACGGTGGACATATTGTGTGCAGGAGTGGCTATACTGTTCCTGCACAGAATTTGGCCATTCGTGAATCCAGCAGATGGTATATATTACCCTGCATACATCTACAAAAAAAATCCCTATCTCAAAAATGTGCATATGCTTATAGGAAAAAAAAAAACAACCAATATACCAGCCTCATTACAAAAGGTATATTCCCACACCATCCAAACTGTGGCAACACACACACAAACACTTGATACAAAACATAGGGGGGAATTTGATAAAGGCTACATGGACTTATTTGCCATGTAGGCAAAGTGCCACAGTGCTTACATGGAAGTAAGCAGATGTGTGGTCCAGTAAATGGAGCTGAGGTGTGTGGATGAGCATGTGAACACAGAAGTGTCCGTGGCATGCAAATCACCTCATAAGCAGGTGAAATGCATGCAAATGAAGCAGGTAGAGTGATCCAGCAAGCAGATAGGCAGTCCTGCAGACCCCATGTTGGTGTCCGTAATGTACATGGAAAAATTCCATGTGGAAGATGTAAAAATAACACCAGGAGCTGTAAAAGTGTACTTACAGTGGCAGAAATAGCATGGAGGACACATATATGTGCAAAACTAACCACTGTGTGTCCAAAACCATATGGAAAATAATGTAAAATAATTTTATTTTTTTTAATATCCTGGGTATGTTTGCATGGCCACTATTGAAAAAAATATAAAAAGATTGTAAAAAACAGAATTTGGGAGTATGTAATAGTAATGCATTATAGGACCCTGTGTGGAGTATGCACAATGTTAGACTGCTGTGGTTACTAATGATGCCAGGCCTGAAACCATGTAGTTTCCAGATAATGTGCATGGATCTGTATGAATATCATCTGGGTTACTGAATAGCACAAATGGGTATCTGGGTCTGCAGATCCCATCTGTGCAGGCACAGAACAATGTTGGTGTCCACAGAAGAGGTAACTGACATCAAAATGGGTTGTGTATGCAATTTTTTAAGCTCATTGGAGCTCAGAGGTGCCTGTTTGCATGCTGCAGCACTCTGCTGAGCTGGGGGGCATGTACACTGACTACAAAGCTCTGTTAACTTCTGAGGTGCATGTTTTATCATGTTTGTGCATGTTTCACTGCATCTCACAATGCTGAGAATAACCTTCCATGGTGG
This sequence comes from Protopterus annectens, assembly GCF_019279795.1. Classification (NCBI taxonomy): domain Eukaryota; kingdom Metazoa; phylum Chordata; order Ceratodontiformes; family Protopteridae; genus Protopterus; species Protopterus annectens. The sequence goes on from NC_056737.1 coordinate 954,541,154, forward strand.
TGTGTCTACTGACTACAATGCTTTGTTTATCTTTGTGGCATGGGTTTAAGTGGCACACCACAGTGCTCAGCAAGGAAAGCTGCCAAAAAAAATGGCTGAGAAAGTCAATGATATATTAATTACTGAAGAGCCTTATTTCACTTAAACTAGGGCCATTAAACCCCTTAATGGTGTACTTGGCAGGTGGAATGCATCATAGGTAGCCAACCACATAGGCTACACCTACAGCAGAGCACTATAAAGGTTGCATACACCCTACAATCTAAGTTTCCCCCCATAATCTGCACCATTAGAGTACAGGATTGGGAATTTTAACTGAGAGAATGCTAGGGGCTGCTGCAGGTCTGCTACACATGTATGTGCTAGATGCTGAGGTCAGTGCAGCTGCTGCTGATGCTGACCGTAGGCCTAGACTGAGAAGGAGAAGAGTATTCAGGCCCAGGGTAACCTACCAGGAGCTACATAAGCTGGAGATTGTAGAGCACTACAGGGTGAAAAGTGACATACTACAAGAACTCACTGAGCTCTACTGGCCTCATCTCAGACCCAGAGCTAACAGAGAGGAACCCATCCCAGTGGAAACAAAGGTATATGTAGCCTTTAGGATACCAGCTTCAGGTACTTTCCAATGACCAACTGGGGACATGATGGGGGTTTCACAGGCATTGCTTCCAGGGTACTCCACTAGTTCCTGGATGACATGCTACCACATGCCAGTGAACACATTTATTTTTCCCATACCCCTGAGGAGAGGGCCAGCAGTATGCGACTCTTCTACCATGTAGCACACTACCCTGTGGTACTTGGTACATAGATTGCACTCATGTACACATCAGGTCATCACCCTGTGAGGAGGGTAGAATCTACATCAACCACAAGGGGTACCCACTCCATCAACTGCCAGGTTGTGTGCAATGCCTAAGGCATTATCATGAGTGTGTGTGCTTGCAGCCCTGGCAGTTATCACAACTCCCATATCTGGCATGCATCACAGCTGTACCAGATGTATGCTAGGGGGGACATCCCACACGGCCATTTACTTGGGGATGGTGGCTACCCACTGGAACCGTGGATGATGACACACATCAGAAAGGCACACACACACCCACTGAAGAACGCCATAATGAGGCACATGCACAAACTAGGAACATCATAGAGAGTGTGTTTGGCTGTTGAAGTCATTGTTCTGGTGCCTTGATATATCTGGTGGAGCCCTGCAGTACTCTTCAGCCACATGTGCACGGATGTTCACAGTATGTGTCATGCTACACAATATGATCCTGTGGAAACAGCAGCAGGATCAGCAAAGGGAAGGGATACACATCCTCCCTCCAGTGTCTAGGTCACCACAGCTGCACCCACAGGAGAACTCGGAGGAGGAACCCCTTGAGGCTGTCCCTGTTGGTAGATGTAGGCATGCCCAATGTGCCCTGGCCTTGGCAAAGAGACAATGCATAGACATACACTGACATCCTAGGGCCCTAGGGACTGACACCTTACTCTGACTCACATACATATTAGTAAAAATGATGCCAGCCAAACCACACAATCTGTACCTCACCATGTATTGGCTGTGGACTGCATGCATCAGACAGAGTTATCCCTGAACTACACGTCTGTCAACTGCTGCATTTGCAAGGTAAGTCACTCTTCTATACACCACTTGTAAGGGGTACTACAATATGGTAGCATATGTATGGACCTGCCGCATGTATTCAAGGGAATATAGTGGGCTATATACAGTGTGCTACTGGGCTACTTGCAGAGATCTACAGTGGGCTACTGGTCTACTTGTACAGATCTTACAGCCACTTGGGACAACAAGTACTCTGTTCATTAGTATGTGCCCCATAATAACCACTAGGCCACATGGCTGGAAACTCTACAATATTATTCCAGGGAGATGCCAAACAGTGGGGTCACAGGACAGTCACATGTCTGTTTATGTCAGCAGAGCATAGGCTGGTTGTCCCCCACCCTAAACACATCAGTGTTCCCATACAACTGCTGTAACAGGAAGTCTGCAATAATATACTGTACCAGCAGATCAGACAATTCATGTATGTTTTTGATAGTATGAGGAATAAAACCTCTCTGTCTGGCAGCTGGTGTGGCTCACTGGGTCATGGACAGTAGCATGGGCGATGGTGCTTATGGTTTGAATATGGCAGCATCCAACATCTTTTGCATGTCAGGTACTCATATGGTGGTAGTCCCACAGACTGCCTTAATCCCTCAATCCATTACTGCAAGAAATCTGGACAAAACCAAAGTGAATGGAAGCACAAAGGGGAATACCTACAGACAGACATTATACATGCTCTGAGTAACCTAGCAGGTGGCTATTATAACAGCAGGCTGCAACAGGTCAGATTATCTGCAGGATGTAAAAGCTATCACTTAAATGTATCAGTAGGTACAACAAGTCCGTGAGCGCTGTTTACAGAATAGCACCATGAAACCACAAATGTATGAAGAACACAGCAGACATATGGGGTGACGTGCTGGACATTATACACAAACATGTACAGGGAGAGGTATGCAGACTGCCACCCTGTGTGTGGTGTTACATCATGTACCCCAGTCACATCATACCTCTCAACCTCTTAGAGCAGGAAATCTGGCTAAACCAATGAATAAAAGTGGGACCAAGGCTCTCAAATAGGGACAGGTTTTAAACATTTGCTCTTACAAACATAGTTTGTCAACAGGATAACAGGTCTTGCATTAGCATGAATCTCCTGATGTGTATGGAGTCTAAAACACAAATGTCTGTCATTATTTATTGACTGCAATCTTCACTGATTTGCAACCAATTTGTCAGAAAACCACAATGTTATGTGAAACAGGCGAAAAATATGAGGCAAACTTCTGGACAGTCTGTGAAGCTTTGTACAGTTGTGAGGTATGAATCACATACTAAGGTCAGTAAACAGTTGGGGAATGCCTTGGAGAATATCAGGGAACTGCAGTACTGTTGTAAGAGGTACAGTAGCCAATGGCCTGCAGCACAAATAATCTCTGGCTGTAGTACAGGTAGATCTGACATGGAGTCACCTTGTAAGTAATGACAATTATACTGGGTGTGCTCCCAGACTTAGCTAACTTTAGCCCAAGTCTGTTGCCTCTACCACCCAAAGACCTGCTAGGTGGAAATGTCTGTACATACATAGAGCTACGTATACATATCTGTCTCTCCCTATCCCCCTCACGCTTGAATAGAGTCTCTATCAGTAAGTGCCACACACACATACACACACACACACACACACACATATATATATATATATATTTATTTATTTATATATATATATATATATATATATATATATATATATATATATATAAACACATTTACATAGCATACACAGAAAACAACATTTAAGGAGACATCTCTGTTATACACATTTATATAGATATGTGTGGGGATGTACAAATGTCCCCACATATCCCAGAATGCTGGGGTTATCTGCACTTACAAATCACGAAGGTTGTCTGATGGAATCAGACCAAAGCTGCAACAGTACATAATCCACTCACCCACACACCCCTTTGCCTATGGACTGTCACCCTGTAAAGAGACACAGGTACACAAGTTGTGTAATGACAATAGGAACAATACATGCCTTGGACTGGCCATATTGTCCCTGGCCACATGTCCACCTATCAATCTGCAAACAGCCACATGTGGCCAGACTGGCACGTGTACACACATAGCAGGGATATTACCAGGTATCCCACCCCTAGGACACTAGAAACAATAACAGTACCAAGCAGTATCACTCTACAGGCCACACATGCTGTCTAACACAAGGCCACTTTCTGTACTGCTGTGTCTGCATCAATGTATAGAAAAGACATAACCTGTGGCACGTGAGATAAGTACTGTGAGCTGTAGTGTGCAATACTAGGTAGGTAGGAGTTCTAATCTCACATCATCCAACTCTGTATGTGTGTGCGTGTGTGTGTGAGTGTGTGTGTGTGTGTGTGTGTGTGTGTGTGTGTGTGTGTGTGTGTGTGTGTATGTGTGTATCAACATATCCCCTCACATCAGTATGGACATGCCCATATGGGCTATTGCTGTGCAATAGTACAACATTTATGGCCCTGTGACTGGCTGCTGGCCCCAAAATCCCTCCCCTGTAAGGCCTGCTGATTCCATCCACATTAAGAGTACTGGCTAACAATCTAATAACCAAAAAAAACTCTGTGCCACATGTGATAAGTACTGCAAGCTATAGTGTGCACTACTAGATAGGTAGGGTTTCTAATCACATGTCATCCCATTTGTGTGGGTTTGTGTATGTAAATATATTCCCATACAGCACTTCAGACAAGCCCATATGGGCTATGTATGTGCAATGGTCATGCGTTTTATACCCTGTGACTAGTTGCTGGCCTCAGCATTGGCCTCCTTTACAAGGCCTGCTGATGTCATCCCCCTTATGAATGCTGGCTGACAGTGCCTGCTGATGTCATTCACCTTAAGAGTGCTGGGTGACAGTGTAATGTCAGATAAACAGCATGGCACATGCGATAAGTACTGCAGCTGTAGTGTGCAACAATAGATAAGTAGGGGTTCTGATCTCACATAATTTATCGTGTGTGTGTGTGTGTGTGTGTGTGTGTGTGTGTGTGTGTGTGTGTTTGCTTGTGTGTGTGTGTGTGTGTGTGTGTGTGTGTGTGTGCATGTGTGTACATGTATCCCCTTGTGACACTACAGACAGGATCATCTGGCTTATCTCTGTGCAATGATCATGCATTTTATGCCCAGTGACTAGCAGTTGGCCTCAATATTGGCCTCCTTTACAAGGCCTGGTGATGTCATCCACCTTAAGAGTGCTGGCTGACACTCTGATATCAAATAAACTCCATGGGGCATGCAATACGTACTGCAAGCTATAGTGTGTATTACTAGATAGGTAGGGATTTGAATCTCATAGCATCTGACTTGTGTGTTTGTGTGTGTGTGTGTGTGTAAATATATCCCCTTGCAGCACTAGAGACAAGGCCATCCAGCCTATGTCTGTGCATTGGGTATGCATTGTATGGTCCTGTGACTAGCCGAGGCCCTATGTGAGGGTGCCAGAGGCTTAAGCTGTGCCAAACAGTTGACAGAATGTGTGTGAGCCAGGAAGGGTTGCTGGTTAGATGGGCAATAGAGAGATGCCATGTGTGCCTGTTGGTGACCTGCAAGTGACAGTGGTGTTGGAGTGAGTGCTAGCCCTACATGTCTGTATGGGGGATAGCTGTATATAGGGTATATATGATCATGGTAGAGTGGACAGTTCACCATCTCTGGCCATGAACACGGGAACTGGCTTCACCAGGGTATCATGGGCACCACCATGCCAAAGGTCAGATGCGGTGCTAGTACCTGATGGTGACTGCTGTCTGCTGGGCTTGTGTCCCCAATGGGGCCACCCAGGACCACATGCCCATAGCGTTCCACATCATGGTGTGGACAGCACACTTCCCTCTGTAGCACTGGAGGTACTGCCACTACGGGAGTGTGAGTGTGCATGGCCACGTGGACTCTCAGCAGATGGTGTTGCTGACCTACGTCCACATATCCAATGCCCAACTCCAACCAGATGTTCCAGCACAGACAATGTGCAGTCAAAGACAGACACTGTCTTAGCCCACCATCTGTCCACATCAGTGAAACATTCCAGGGTGTCATCAATGTGGTGGAGACAGTCAGGGATGTCATACTGTGTTGTATCCATAACCCTAAGCATCCATCTAGTGTTACATTCAGATTGTGCCTCTGCCTCCATGACAGCGTGAAACATGCGGTGAGTGCCCCATGATATGACACCTGCAACATGAGGTGGATGGACAGCAGTCCTCCTTTGAGCACTGCTGTTAATCTGCCTGTGTGGGACCTAACCAGCTCTCTTGCTATGGCCAGTGTCTACACTAACTGACACCATAGTTCTCACACTATACTGTACTATGTCACCACCCTCTGACTGTCCAAACGCTGTGGCCTCTGGTGACAAGGTATGTATGGGCATACTGACTGTCTGCAGGGACAATGGGAGTAGAAGAGAAGTGTCAACCTCTGAGACAGATTCAGCCCCTCACAACCCCACCTGTGCCTCACTATGGCTACCATCATTATCAGAGTCCAATGAGACACTGACATCAGGTTGTGAGGGGGGACCGACTCCAACCCCCCTGTTCACCTGTGAGAAGCAAGACAAAAGCAATACATTATCACCTACACTATTATGTATGGTAATCCACACAGAATCATACAGATGACGATCCAAAACTGCAGTACTTGTCCCACATAGTCTCATCTCTGATCCCATGCACAGCACACAAACTCACAAGAACATACACAGACAACTCAGGCCCTGTATAACACTCAGTTAACATTGCCAGTACAATACACCTGTGAAGTATGCAATATGACAGTGTGTTTGATAGAACTACACATAAAACCCAGTACACCTATCTTGAGAATGATATGCCAGTTGTAGTATCACTGCCTCAGGTATGTACCGTCTCCCTATTGTGTTTGAACAGGCATCTTGAAGTAATTGCCTCATGTATAGCAGGCTGAGTAGTTGCTTATAACTGTAAGTACAAACATGTTAATGTTTGTACAAATACACACCTGTCATTCCCTAGATTATGCACTGTAGTTAACTTCTCCGAAATGCAACATACAACAATTCTACTCTGGATAAACACAACAGCTGTGTATAAGACAAAATGGCAGCCCTTAACTTTCATAGGGTATATATGATCTGTAAAACAACAGTATTACACTTACCAGGTACAGGACCATGTACTCTGGCCACACCTAATAGACCTATAAAAAGGTGAGGGACAGGTATTGTCAGCAACACCAAATGTTGCAGTGTTACAAGGTAATTTGTTTGTATATCCACATGTACAGTACCTACTGTGACATTGGTTATATTGCTGACATTCTGAGTATGTGTGCACAACTGTGGGTAAAAGCCATCCCCCCAATACAGATAGACCTGACACCCATGTACTGGTATGTATAGCCTGCCACAATGACTGATACAGTATTATACTGGTGAGCACAGTAAACTTACCTAGACTCTTCTCTGATGTGGACTCTGTGGTACCCACCTCCAGGATGGATGGCATGATGGATGCCTGGGAGCTGTTGGTTGATTCTAGGTTTGCCAGGAATTCCACTGTGGCTAAGAGTGGGTGTTCTCTTGCTGGCCCTCCACCAGCGGCAGCACAATCCCTGGCAACAGCAGCTGCCTTTTGATGCGCAGCATTGACCACATGAGTGGTCTGGTGTTGGACATGCTTTGTAGGTCCTGTCCTGTTGGCCAGTATGATTAAAAGCCCTCACAAGGTTGCCCCACAATGTGCCCACCATTCATAGGTTCATAGGTTGGTACTAGGCTATCGGCCCTAGGGCCTATACAAGCCTAGCCATAACAATTCCCTGGATATTTATTCCCACAATATTTACGTCCCTGCACCCCTGTCTAGCAGGGTGACTGACATGATCCCCGAGGTGAATTTCCTATCTCCCATCCAATCATCAAGGTTCCTTTTGAAGGAGGCCAAGGAGGCGCTCTGCTTGACATGTATGGGCAGTCTGTTCTAGAGTATGGGGAGTCTCTAGGTCATAAACCTATCCCTCCAGCATGTTTTGTTCATTGTGATGACAAGGTTTAGATCCCTGGAGCATGTGGCTCTGAGGGATTGGGATTTCTTTAAGTGGAGCATGTCCATCAGCTCAGGGTTTGACATGGCCTTGTATGCTAAACAGAGATTGCCTCTGAGTAGACGATATGTCACAGAGTATAGCTGGAGTTTTTTTAGATGATCAGCATATGGCATCTGCTTTAGGCCCATGATTCTTTTAGTGAGGTATTTATGTGGTCTTTCCAGCTATTGCAGATGTCTTGTGAGGTACATACCAAATGGGGCGTTATACTCTATAATGGGTCAAATGATGGATGAGTACAGTGGGACAATGACCTCTTTTTTTTGGATGAAAAGCCCTTAGTGATGAGGTGTGCCACATAGAAGGATTTCCTGACTGTTGTGGCGATGTGGTTATCGAAGGTGAGACCACTGTCCACCTGTGTCCCTAAGTATCTCATCACACTTTCGATGTTTAGTGTACTGCCACCTATGTGGTAATTCATGGGTACATGTTTTTTTCCAAATGGGATAACTATACATTTCTTGGCATTAAGCTTGAGCCCATGGCTCTGGCACCAGGCATCTGTTTCTGTAAGGCCCTTCTGTAGAGTATCCACATCATTTGGGGATTCAATAATGGCTCCCAGTTTGCAGTCATCTGCAAACTTTGTTAGCCAGAGTCCCTTAGTGTTAGCCTGTACTTCAGAGAAGTAGATGCCAAACAAGAGTGGTCCCAGGACTGAACCCTGAGGTACTCCACTTATCAATTGTCTGGAGATGGATTTGGAGTTGGCTACTTTTACAGTCTGGGTTCTGTCAGTAAGTCAGTTGGCAATCCATCGAGTGAAATAGGGATTTATGCCCAGCTTAGTAAGTTTATCTATGATTCCAGAGTGGGGAATGGTGGTGAAGGCCTTGGCGAGGTCCAGATAGGATGTGTGGACTGCCTTACCCTTGTCCACAGCTCTGGAGACTGATTCAAAGAAGTCAATTAGGTTCAGGAGACAAGATCGGCCTTTCACAAACCCAAACTGGGTTGGGTACAGTGTTTGAAGGTTGCCAATGTCTTTGTTTATAAGTTCCATGATAATGCGCTCCATACCTTTGCAGATCAGGCTCATCAGACTGATGGGACGGTAGTTCCCAGGATCCAAGGTGGATCCCCCCTTGTGAAGTGGGATAACTGTAGCTGTGTGCCACTTAGTGGGCACGAAGCCTGAGGTGAGGCTATGATTAAACATGACACTTATGTGAGGTGCCAGTTCATTTTGTACTTTATGTATTACACAGCCTGGCATGTCATCAGGTCCCATGGATGCTGTATTCTTAGCTTTGGAGAGTGCGGTTTCTACCTGTGTGGCCGTGGTTACCGGAATTTGGCAATCTTTTGGTATTGAGATGTGCCCTTTAGGGGGTGAGAGAGGGGTGAAGTTGGCACTAAATCGATCTGCCAGGATATTGGCAATATCCTTGGGATCAGCATATTTAATGCCATTCTGTTGTAGCTCAGAGCAGATCTGAGCATTACCATTTAGATTCTTGACATAACTATAGAATTCCTTGTGGTTGTCTTTGGAATCTTTGGCAATTTTATTTTCATAACTAACTTTTGAGGATTTTATGAGGGAACTCAGCTTCTTACTGAGGCTGGTGAGGGGGTTTTTTGCATCCTAGGATTTTCCTCTTTTCTGCAATAGTTTCTTCCTTCTGTTGTATAGTTTGTTCATAGCAGGGGACCACCAGATTGGCTTCCTTTTTTTGGAGGAGAGCATCTTGTCTCTATTTGGGATGGCACGATGCATGCACGAGTGGATGTGCTCATACAGTGCCTTAGTGTAGGATTCTGCAGTCGAACCTTCAGATCCCGTCTGCATGGGTGTCATGATGTTTGCCACTTCTGACTTCAGTAGCATGAAGTTAGCTTTTGGAGAAGTTTTTTAAGGAGATTTCCTTACTGGGGGGGTGGAGGTGGGATATGGATGTCAAGGGTGATTTGCTTATGGTCAGACCTGACCACTGGTGTGGAGCATCTATCTCCCATGTTGGTAATGACCAGGTCTAAGATATTGGAGCCCCTGGTGGGACAATGGATTAGTTGATCCAGGGCGTTGGAATTTATAAATTCCAAGAACTGTTGGGAAAAGGAGTTGGTACCCGAGTAGTTTTCACAGTTAATGGCAGGGTAGTTGAAATCACCCAGTATTAGGGTGTTTAGTTGTATCTTAATATTTTCCAGTATGTTTAGAAAGGTGTAGTGAGAATCTTGGGGCATGGTGGGGGATCTGTAGCAAGCTACAATTTGGATTGCAGTCTTACCTAGTGTTAGTTGCACCTGGAGAATTTCAGATGCATTGTGTAGGGCAACTAGCCCGGAGGTGTGAATATTCTTGGTGAATATGGGCACTCTTCCACCTTTAGTGTTTCGGTCTTGGTTTTGTGGCCGAAAAGTGTGGTAAGAGTTGTAGCCTGGTATTTCAGGGGTGGTCTCTGGAGCCTTGAACCAGGTCTCAGTTACTGCACAGATATTGATGTTCTCCATTTTTAGGAGTGCCTCAAGAGAGTGCATTTTGAGGTTTAGACTTCTAGGATTGAGTAGCATTTCCTTCAGATTTTGCAAGCTTGTATCTGTTACAGTTGTGGTTTTGTCCTTTGAACCTTGCCTAAAAAAGGCACTATAGGGGTGGCAAGAGCTTTAGCCAGTAACCTGAATCCCAGGGGAGACAGGTGCAGACCATCTCTGCAAAGCATCATGGTTTGTCGATCATGTATTCCCAGGCAGACAGATACTGGATCCTCTTTGAATGACACCAGAAGCTTGGCCAATTATTGAAGTCAATCATTTTGTCCTTATACTGAGGTATCATTCTGGGCGAAGGCAGGATGCTACTCAGGGCTAGGGTGATACCTGCCTGGGCCACATGATCTGAGAGCTCTTCCATGTCTCTTTTCATATAGTCCAGGGAGATACGTCTCAAGTCATTCACTTCAGCATAGACAATGACAGAGTTGTATTTGTACTTGTTGTGGAGTGACTTGAGTGCATGTATTATGTGGTGGATCCTGGCACCCAACAGGCAGCTGAATGCAATTTTCTCCTTGTTCAGCCTGGTGAGTGGAACATCAGTGTGCCTAACTATAGAGTCACCTATGACTAAAGTGTTGGGTACATTGTCTTGCCTTAGGACCTGTTGTTGGGTGGCACACTGGTGTTTTGAGGTATATGTCACTTTGATTGTGACTGGTGTTTGCTTGCATTTCAGCTTCGGAGGTCCTTGTTGCTTGGGCAGGTTAATGTTAAGGGCCTCCACATATGTGGGTTTAGTGTTGCTATGTCTGGGTGTTGATGGTGTGGGTTTTGAAAGGCTAAGAGTTGCTTGAGGTGTAGTGCAGGTGTTAACCTTCTCCTCTTGACTATCTAGCACAATCTTGGCCGGAGAGAGCTTTGCTTCCATTTTGGCTATGTAAGTGCATCTCTTGCAGGTTGTAGTGTTGGGTGCTAGGAGGAGAGGGTTGTCTGTGTATATGAGGTAGTTGCCGCATTGCCCCAGTATGCCCAGATTCACCAGGTGGACAGGAGAAATCACCAGAAGCTGACCCTTGGACATGCCTGTTTAGGTGCTTTTTTGTAAAGTATAAGAGCTGTTTTCCCTTACCTTTGCAAGGTACTTTGCAGTTATAGGCTGTTTAGTGCCTACAATTAATTTATCCTTATTGACAAGGAGAGTTGAGTGCTTGTATCAGTTTCAGGCTTCCTAGTGCTTTCCAGCAGGTTCTAGAGCAAGTGTTAGTCACGGGTTCAGATTTTAGTGCTACTACTGAGAAACCAGCTAGTTCTAAGGAAAATTTAAAGAGCAGACTTTCTGGCACCTGGAATAGTTTAACTGTAGCCATGATTGTGATGACCCCAGGAAAGCAGGATGTGATGGTGGAGTCTGAGGGCATCCAGTATACCATTATTCTCTGCAGATGAAAATGGTGGATGTCTCTCTCAGTACATTGTTCTTGCAAGATAACAAGAGGGGAATACATTACAGGACCAGATATGTGAATGTCCATTATGTATAGACCCTACACACCCGTAATGGCCTGCACTATCTACTGCTTCATCACGTCATATCCCACAATTTGGTAACATACTACATGTGTGGCTATCACCAAGATAGTAGCAATACTGGGTAATGTCCCTGTGTGCTGTGACAGACTCTACACCCATCACTGCAGTCTACTGTGGTATGTCCCATATGGTTAAATCCCCACTAATATGTCATACAGCCATTCTCAGACAAATAGCAGTGTGCTTTTACAACAACTATATGGGGACAGTAAAGCAGCACCAGTGTGCCACAATGACAGAAAGCAATGCAAACCTGTAGTATTTTTTTCCCTGCAGGCATTATACCACTCAACTATACATATATATGTTTTCAGAATGTCAATATGTTTGCCTTATAGATGTAGTCCTTTTTGCACAAACTTGTGGATGTCTGACAAATCATACACCAAAATTCCTGAAGTCCACAGAATACCTCACAAAGTTATCAGCCCAACAAGGCTCGAAAAAAATCCAGGAACCACGGAAGTACTGCAGTTGATTTCTTTTATTATAAAAACATGCACCAAAGATGACGCTGATGGTTGAGCGCTTTCATCTAGTAACTCTAGATTTCATCAGAACTAGATGAAATCTAGAGTTACTAGATGAAAGCGCTCAACCATCAGCGTCATCTTTGGTGCATGTTTTTATAATAAAAGAGATCAACTGCAGTACTTCCGTGGTTCCTGGATTTTTTTCGAGCCTTGTTGGGCTGATAACTTTGTGAGATGTCTGACAAATGTTTGTCCAATCATTGATGGTTGCTGTCAGAAAGTTAAAACAGAATCTGACTGTCACATATCAGACCCCTCAAAAAACACTTATGCTACAGTAATCTCTTAGTCTATTCATATTCTTACTTTGTATAGCCAATATGTATACTCTGTTGCTGCATTTGGGCCTTTGTCCCCCCATTAATTATGGCTTTGTCCTGATTTCTTACTGTAGGAGGTTGAGAGGTATGTTAGACATAACTCTCAATCAGACAGGAACGAGTGTCCATGAAAGCGGGACTTAGCCAGAGTACATTAGGGACATTCAGGACACTTTTACAATGTTAGAACTATTTATGTGTGACACTGACAGACTGAGAGGAGGTGAATTACAATACACTGATGTTATAGGAGTGTACAGCCCTACTTAGTGTCACTATGTCTTACATGTAATCCACAATCTTTGCTACAACAGCCAGTCGTTGTAGGAGGAATTGACAGGAACAAAGAAGATATGTGATTCAAAGCATGGACAGTTGAGAGGCATGCCTGTAGGTTTTTGACAGCAGAGTGTCACTGACATGTCAATATCATATATCTAATACAAGCCTACTGTTGCAATTCCTATTCCTCATACCTCAATTCTCCCATTTGCATCCTGTTCTATGGGGAAATCTAGTACATACCTGGTAGGGTGCTGTATTTTTTTGAAGCGTTAGTCTGCAAATGCTTTGCACAAATGCTGTCTGTGTGAGTAAAACCACATACAGACCTGTTCCCCATAAGCAGTTGCTTGCCTTTTTTAGGTAATTGTTATTAGCAGGTAATTGCCTCTATACCAATCGGTGGTTCAAAATTTCTAATTGCATCCAAAACAGCTGTGCCATTAGCCAATAACATGGCACCACAGTACGCTATATAAGGCCTTCCTGTAGCCTTTGGCCCCTTTCTTAGTTTTTGAGATGGACATTACTAAGGTGTGGAGACTAAGCATCACAGGGGGGTAAGTACAAATACTGTTCACTGTAGAGATGTATGAAGTACATCCACAGGTTTGATCATCCATTTGGTCAGTGTCCCATGACTGTGTTGTCATCTGGCAGTTCACTGGCAGCCATTGTGGGTTGAGGTCAGTAAAGGGAGAGAAAAGTGAGTGTCACACTTCACACCTGTCAGAATATGCATGCTAATGTAATAACTTACTATCTTTGTACGAGCAAACTGTGAAACATGTCCCTATCTTTGGGCCTTTGCCCCCCCCCTTTATGTATGGTGGCCTCCAGATCTCTTGTTATAGGGGGTTGGGAGGTATGGTCAGTCTGTAGCAGCTACCTTAATATACAGGTGTGTATGCTCCAGGCTGCAGCTGCTGCTGCAGTCTAGGACACATCGGGGGAGGACAGCAAGCTGTATGTGTAACTGTGGCAGCAGTATCAGCCCTGTCAGTACAGCAGAGCCAGGGTAAGAGTACCCTTCACAGTCCACTGGAGGGATGTGCTTAAGGTACATTTGCTATGCAAGAGTGCCAATAGCAGACAAGTAGGCAACATATAGTTAGGCTACACAAATATGTGCAGTGTGTCCCTACCTGCAGGCCTTTGACAAGCAAAACTGGGTAGCAGATACTTCAGTAGCAGTAACTTATGGGGATTAAAACTGTATGACTTTGTCAATACTTGATGTCTTCACAATGATGTAATTGAAGCGCAACACACTGGATTCGACCCCAGGACTGTGTGTAGCAAAATGTACTGTATTAAAGGCATTTAACAGACTTAGCTACTGAGCCAGTGCTGCAGCAGGTGTATTTGCCAGATATATGTGCAGACATATAAGCTGTGACACACGTTGTCTGCATTCATCAGTATGTGCCTGGCTTTCAAAGGCAGTTTTTCTGCAGCAGGGTCCCAGATGAACATATGTACTGTGCCACGGATGCTTTAGCAGGTGTGTTTAAAGATTTTGCAGATAAAAGGGAACATTTACCTGCTATCCCAGACCTCACATACTGCCATTATTTATTTGGCTGTCTACTGGTGTATTTTTGCATCAGATTCCCAGGTAAACTCCCATTTTCCCCATTAAATTTAATTTCAGTTTGTCAGTGGCAATCAGTATGTTTTGCTGGACACACCTGTTTTAATTAAGACCTGTGTGACATAGTGGGTTAATGCAGTAGACTGTAGTTAACAGGGGCCCAGGTTCAAAACATGGCAGATGTGATTATTTTGTACATGTACTTAACACTATGAGAAACATATAAGATCATTAAGGCTCATTAAACTCATTTAAACAGATTTCTGTGGTGCAGCATGTCACGCATCATTGCAACACTTCACTTAGCTCAGTGCAAACCAGCCCTAAAAATTTAAAAAGAAACGAAAAAAGGGGTGATAGGACAGTGGTGAAATGGGGGCAAGCATGGGGAAAACATAGTGAAAGGCAGGTAGGGATGTGCAGGAAAGATGTAGGAAAGAACCATAGCTTTCCATTTTTTGTACAACAGCTGTGCATTTTGACAGATTTTTGGATGAATTTGGGCTCTCAAACCACAGAGAGAGGGGTGAGCACAACATAAATGTGTTGGCAAGCCAATTGGACCAAATTAGTTGTGTCCAGTGGACACATGTGCAAAAAGGAGAGCTATCTATGGGGTGACTTTTTTTGTGGGACAGGGGCACATTTATTTTTTAAAGAAGAGAGTAGAATGTTGGGGAAGGGATATACGTATGTGTGGGGAGGTAAGTTGGGTAGGAGAGGATGCAATTGCATACAGACAAGACAGACAACACAGCAGACAGGGGCAGTGTGTGACACATGAGGGGGCAAACACCTTGGAAGGGGGGGCTGCTGTGGAATTTGAGGCATATGTGCCTCCAAACAGCAGCAGCATGAATGACATCTCTACCCATGGCCAGACCACACTGTTCCTTCACTGCCCCAAAGGTGGCTGTGCTGGAAGCTGGGTGCCTGGGCCAGCCTGCCCCACCAGGTTGTCCAGTGTGCCCTCAATCCAGTGCAGGTAACATTCATAGCTGTGATGAACCATCCTGCATACCATGGCCAGTATTTGATCTTGGGTGACTACTGCCCCTCTGCCACTTCTCCCAGGGGGAGGCGGGCCCTGTCCCCTGAGGCAGTTCCACCCAGAGGTGGTTCAGAGGCAGCAGAGTGAGCACCAAAGGCCTGGGTCCCAGACTTGCCAGGACCAAGTGCCACGACCAGCTGAGGTAGGGTAGGCAGATCACTGGGAACCAGCCTACCCTGTCATGCTGTGGTGATGGAGGTATAGCAATAAGCATAGGTTAATTATAAACAAAACCATTGTTAGTAATAACAGCATGGCAGAACATTGGAAATAACCCCATTACATTTCAATGCATATATGAAACACAATAATAAATAACAGAACAGTTCAGTACACTGACAGCATGTCAGTAACAGTTATGGCATAAGGCCAACAGATAGGTACTTCAACAAGATATGTTAATATACAACTATTTTAGTGCATAATAACAATAAAACACATGCCCCAAAATACAGTTAATGTAACAACATATGTTAATAGTAAATCATAACCAATGAATAATAATAATAAATAAACGAAGATAAGAGGTGGAGAGAGAGAAATGCCATCCATTAATACATTATAGACTATACAGTTGAAAACAGTACTGCTATACATGGGACAGTATGGGCCAAGTAGTAACAACTGCAGGTGCACACTTACACAGAACACTTGCAGATCAGGTGGACCTATATAACAACCAAGGTGTACTGTGGGCTGATGTAGTGATACCTTGATATGTACATAATCATGTCGATGATAAATCTGTAACCAAGGGATTATGCATTACTAATTACATTACTTGACAGCGTGACACTTGAGAGACATGTATGTGTACAGCACAGAAAATAAACAACTATTATGTCTTGTTTAACAAGCATGGGGAGAGATCCCTATAGCAGGGACTGCAGAGGATATCTGCATCAAATGTATTAATTAACTGCAACAACCTTTAACAGACACTCCAGGCATACAGCCATACCACAGATTACACATTTTATTTCATTTATTTTATTATTAATTTACTTACTTCCTTTATTTTATGCTGTATTTTCACATTCTTGGTAATGATTGTAACAGTCTGTGACATCTAAACACACAATTATTTACTCATAATATGGGCTACCTCACCCATTTACATGTAGTTCCTGTGGAGAGAATATCTGTTAACTTTACGTGACTGATACTGTAATATTTAGTGCTACATAGCACTGGACATGAACACTGGTCTGTGTGTGTGACAAAATGTACTTCATACAGAGTAGTTAACAAACTGAGCTACTGAGTCACTACTGATTACTAACTGACTGATATTTATCTAGAGCCTAACTGGAACCAAAATATTACCTGTTAATAGTAGTACAGTTTTATATTAGACTGCAGTGACAGTTGAATACACATGCATGAACTTATTGCTTATACTTTATTATGGTTAATGCTTTAGTCTTCCCTGCATACTAAACTACAGTTGGCAGTATGCACTTATTGCAGTAGCGCTGTAAGTCCACATTCATCACAATACAATATTTACTGTATTTACCTAATCACAGTTAATGCTTTACTCTTTCTTGCTTATTTGACTACAGATAGCAAAATACATATGTACTCACCACACTCATGGTGCAACCTGGCCAAGTGCTTGGCATGTGCCTCAATGCTGTGAGCCCTCTCCTCTGCAGCTGTTGGGAGAAAAGCATACCATTATGCATATCAGTTTATCAGACATTCAGATTAATTATTGATGAAACAAAGGTAAAATTACTTCCAAACTTGTGGGGCATTCAATGCCCAAGTTTCTCAGACCCAGGTGTCCACAAAATCACCCTTTCTCCATTTCAGGTCATCATGGTGGTGACAAACCTGCTCACCTGTGCATGGGATAACTGTCACACTGATGAGTTCACATGCCATCCAGTCCCACACCTCCGACTTGCACTCTGAGCCCTGGAATCCTCCCTGCAGCAGCCGGTCAACATTAAGCTTTTTCACCAGGAATCTAACCATGACTGTGGATTCCTGAATGCCCCCCAACTGTGCCTGGAAGTGCATTCCCTCTGCAGCACCAGCCATAGTCATTACACAGGTAGAACGTCAACGGATTATGCTGTATTCTCACCTAGGGAGCTTAATATAGCCTGCTTTCTCGCCCTTGAATGCCATTGGGCAACATTTAAAATGTGGCACATTGCTTAGCATCAAGCAAACCAGATCAGCTCAGCCAAGCAGTGCTTAGCAGTGCTTTATGGTGTGCAAACCAGCCAAGCAGTGCCAAACAGTACATAAACATTATAAGCTGTTATTTTGTTTATGCAGTGCTTAGCAGGTCTTAGCAGAGCCTAGGTGAGTGCAGCAGGCCAGGATTTAAAAATAGTTAGCATAACTTGTATTTTAAAAATAAATGCTTACTTGCCCTTTCGTGTATTCCAACCCTGCACCTACTGCACATGAGGCTGTAACTCTTCCCATTTAGCTACATGAATAATTGTATTTTTGCTATACCCTTACATATACCTCTGAACTACATTTAAGCATAGCAAAGCACTGCACCATGCAATGCAAACCCACTCAGCTACATTTAAACTTGACCTTTAAATAAATAAATACATCTGGTTTCTATTTTTAGATATCTGGCAGGTGTCTCAGCACCACTTAGCATTGCTGTGCTCCGCACTGCGCAAACATGCTTTAAAAAAAAAAAAAAAACATTAAATGACATTGCTATAATGCAGTTGGACAGTGCAGGGAGTGTGTTACTCATCTGCAGACACAGGCAGGACCACACTCCTTACACTGATTCAATAACCATGTTCCATGGCTCTGCCTTGGCAACACTCCATGA
This sequence comes from Protopterus annectens, assembly GCF_019279795.1. Taxonomy (NCBI): domain Eukaryota; kingdom Metazoa; phylum Chordata; order Ceratodontiformes; family Protopteridae; genus Protopterus; species Protopterus annectens. The sequence goes on from NC_056737.1 coordinate 954,559,522, forward strand.
TTAATATGCATGGCTTGCTGCCAAGGGGGAACCATGCATTTGGACATGGTAACATTCCATTTAGTCTCTACACTATGCCTACACGGATTTTATTAAATCTAGGGGACAGTGTACACAAAAGGACATAAATATAAATGACTTAAACATAAGAATATACATAATAAAATAATAAAACAACTTCAAGCTTGGGTCAAAGTCTAAAAGAAAGACACCTTAACTAGAACAAAACATGGCTTAAACACACAAATTTTACTTCCACATTCCAATCTGCTTCGAATAAATTGCTTAACAAAAAGAGCAGATGGTATCATAACCCTGTACTCAAATATTCTTCAACTAATACATTTTGATAAACAAATTCTCCAGTTCAACATATCTGAACTATTAATGGCTTTAATCATAACTGATACCCCCTGCTCTCTTCACATTGCTACTGTTTATATCCCTCAAACCTTCACTGCTAGCAACATTAACAGCCTATGGGACATCCTATCTTGATTCTCAACAACTATGAAATACCACAGTATGATATTTGATGATGACAACATCAACTCAACTAATCTACCACCCAAGAATTTCCAAAGCCTTTTCTCCCATCCATAAACCTGTTTATATTAACTCAACTAATGAAGAAACAATCAAGAAAGTGCAGTTGTATAAGTTGAACTTACCATAACAGCAGATGCTAGAATGATCACTGCTGCAGTAGTGTTAGCTATATGGTTATATCCTGCCAAGGCTATAACAGGTAGCCAGCGTTCAAAGCTTCAGGGCACCTTCCACATCCCCAAAATTTCAAGAAGCATGAGCTGAGCTCACTAAGGCACAAGTTTAGGCATGAAGCCCATCAAAGCATTCCTGCCAGCAGAGAAAGGGAGGCTGATCCTTGAAAAGACAATGCTGGGAACAGCAAAGAATAAATGTCAACATCCTGCCATAAAAAACATGCAAGAAAGAAGAAGGGGGTGGCAGGATGGGGTGGCTACTGTAGCAGTGATCATTCAAACATCTACTGTTCAGTTTATACAACTGTACTGTGTTCTTCATATTGATCACTGCTACAATAGCCTTAGCTATATGGATTGATTATTACAGCAAACTATATTTGGGAGGTGGAAAGAGAAGAGTCCAGGGGTCCCTGGAGAATGGTCCTAGCAAAGCTTGATCTGGACCTAAAGAATAACCCACGCTTGTAGTGCTTTGTAAAAGCATGTACAGAGGATCAAGTAGTAGCTTGTACAATACTTCCAGAATACAACCATTTCCAGAAAGCCATAGGCCGAAGCCAAGGGCCTGCCTGGTATAGTTGGCCTTGACCCTGCCTAGAATAGATTTGTTAGAGGAAGCATATCTAAAGGTAATATCCTTAGATAACCATTTGGAAATTGCCTGTTTTGACAAAGGTTGTCTGAACATCTATCTGAAAGATTTAGTTCTGTCAAGATAGTGTCTATGGACATCCAAGACAAAAAGTATCCTTTCTCCCTCATTTTTAGATTCACGAAAGAAAATGGGGAGATGCTTAGTTTGCCTTAAAGTAAACTCAGATACCACTTTAAGGCATACAAAAAGGATTAGTTCTCAGAGAAATCCTGTCCCTGTGGAAAATGAAATAGAGTTGACACACCATAAGAGCTTGCAACGCAGATACCTTTGTTGCACAGGTCAGATCATTCAGTAAAACTGTTTTCCATGATAAGAACATCATGTCAGCCAGATTAGCTGGTTCAAATGGAGTTTAGTGTTACTTGATCCCAAGGAAGAGCCGTTGCTTTTCTGGGAGGTGTCCTATGTAAAATCCCTTCCAAGAGCATTCTGACATGAGACTGCATTGAAAGAGGAGGGTCCCTGGGCAGACATGCTGAAATGGCTGATAAGTTTACCTTGACAGAAGAATAAGAAAAGCCACAGGATAGTATCTCACACAGATATAGTAAAACCAGGTAAGAGCTAGCCCTGAATGGGTGCTAGTTATGTTGTTGGCAGCAACTGGAAAACATTTTCCCTTTACTAGCATATGATTTTCAAGTAGCAGGCTTTCTTGCCTCCCTTAGTACCTGCTGCACATCCTCAGTAAACAGGTGCCTAAAAGGAATGAACGCCCAATCATCATCAATTGAAGATGATTGATGTCAGGGTGTTTCAAACACCCTTGTTCTTGTGTGGAGTAGATCCAGTCTGTAAGGAAGCTTGTGGTAATTGCCTCTGTCTGTTTCCAAAAGAAGGGAGTACCATGTTGGCCTGGGCAAGAAGGGAGTCACCACAATGATCTTGGTAGATTCCTTCTGAATCTTCAAAAGTACTCTGGATATTAGTGGTAAGGGTGGAAAGGCATAAAGTAATAGTCCTGTCGAAAGAAAAGGAAAGAAAAGGAATCTGTCTTCCAGGCCTTCTTGCATTGAGTCCTGGAACAGAAATTTGCCACTTGATTGCTTAGACAGGAGGCAAAAAGGTGGAATTGAGGAGCTCCCCACAGATACATCAAATCTTGGAAGAACCCCTGATCTAGTTTCCATTTGTGAGGCTCTGCCCTAATCCTGCTCAGCTTGTCTGCTACACAGTTTTACTCTGACGGAACATTGTATACATGCAATGTGAGCCTGTGCTATGAAGCTATACCCCAAGCTAACATAACTACTCTGCATAGGGGGTACAGTATGGTTCCCCCTTGCTTGTTGATATATCACATGACTGGGGTATTGTCTGTAACCACTTAAAAAGGTCCTGGGAATCAAAGATGGTTCAGTGAGTTGAATGTGTGGATCAGGGTAAGCATCTTCTTGATATTAGGTGCTTGCATCTGTTCTTGGTGTCCCATATACCCTGCACTTTTATCCCTCCTGAAACTGCTCCCAAAACAAAGTCCAAAGAATTGGTGGTGACTGACTGCTTTGAAGTAGGGAGTGAGAAGGGCAGACCTGTATGTAAGGATATCTGTTATCTCCAGCAAAAGATTTGTCTTCTGACAAGCTCCAGCACTGGGATTTGAAAAGATACAGGGTGTTGTTGCTGGGACCAAATAGATTTCAGGGACAACACTGTATCTTTCTCATATGGAGTCTTACCATGGGTATCATGAGAATCATTGATGTCATGACACCCAAATTCCTGAGGTGTTCTCTCGCAGTGACCAAAGTCTGAGTGGAAAACCCTAGAAACAGATCTAAATAAAGATCTATATGTTCCTGTAGAAGAAAAGAAAGCTCTAAATATGGAAAAATGTGGATTCCCTGTAGCCTGCAATGAGCTATAACTAGAGCTAGACACCTTGTGAACATTCTTGGTGCAGTGGATAGTCCAAAGGGTAAGGCAGAGGACTGATAATGTAATCCAGATACACAAAATTTTAAGAAGCATCTGAAGTGCATGGCTATAATGCCTTCCATACATTCCAAACACCCACTGAACATGAAAGAGCTAAAGGTGGCAGTGTATTCATCTACATAAAGTATAAGCATATCTGAATGTTGGTCAAACAATATAACATGCTTGAGGGACTCCACGTCCAAATAACTATGGGAAAAATCCATTACCATATTCTTGCTAGCTATAGGTCCCCTACTATGAACCAGGAAACCCATACATCATACTGAAGTTACTACAATCACTCACCATCCAGCCCAATACCATACTCATGAGCGATTTTAACCTCCATTAATTGGGAGGTATGCACGGCCACTAATATGCAGGCCCAAAGATTTCTTGATTTTGTAAATTCAAATGCCCTAGAGCAGCTAGTCTGTACTCCTATTAGGGGAATAAATATCCTAGATCTGGTACTCACAAATATGACAAAGTGCTGCACCCACCCCAGAGTTATGTCCTCACTAGTAAGATCAGATAACAAAGTGGTGTCCCTTGAAATAAAGACAAAACTAGTCGCCTCACTAAACTCCAAAAATTTTAAGAACTTTTCTAAGGTAAATTACCCCCTATTAAGGGATGGCATAGCTAGTGTTCAAGCTCCCCAAATCCTGAAAACACAGTAATCTATGCAGAGGCATACACAAAAGCTCAGTATGACTATATAAACAACTGCATAAAAAATGGCAGTACCAGACTGAAATAAACCTAGGCCAAACTGCAAAAACAAGCCAACCTGGTGGTCCACTAGTATTAATACGTTGTGCAGCAAAAGAAAGAAAATCCTGTTGAGAAATAAGAGGGAATGCACACAACAGAGAAACAAGTCCCTTATTAGTCTAAACAAGTGAATCAGAGTACTAGCCAAGCTGTCTGAAAGCAGAGTTTTAGGTAAAAATAGCCTCTAAAGCTAATGATAATCATAAGGGATTTTCCAGTCATTCTGCAGTCTTAAGGGCAACACCCAATATGTACAATACATACGTACAATACGTACAATAATGTGCGGAATTAGTCGTAGATGTCATCACCTATACTCAGCTGGAAGATATAGCAAATCTGCTGGCTGACAAATTCAGCTAAAATGACACCTCCCTATTAACCCCAATGCTCCCCAAAAATACTGGCCACCACTCCACCATCAGTTATAACCAAAGAACAGGTTACCACTGCACTCTCTAAAGCTAAAACATGGCTTCAGTGGGGCCTGACAATATATCAGGATGCATCCTAAACAGCTTAAATCAGGACTTATCTGTCCTATTAGGATCTTTATTTAACCACAGCCTCTGAACTGGCTTTGCCCCAATAGAGTGGAGTACATCAACAGTCATCCCTCTGCATAAAGGGGGACAATCTACTGACATGGGAATTATAGACCCATACGTTTGACTAGTCTTATATGTAAGACCATGGAAAAAATAATAATGGAACAGATAAATAATGATATAGGAGACCTACAAAACCTGGACACAACCCAATTCAGCTTTGGCAAGGGCAGGTCCTGCATACTGAATCTGGTGGATTTCTTTGAGAATGTCACTAGGGTCATGGATGAGGGTAAAACAACACATACAACCTACCACAACCTGGCCAAGGTATTTTACACAATTCCCCTCTCAGGTATTATAAATAAATGTATAAAAGTGGACATAAATCCCACTATCACCAGATGGATTACCAGTTGGCTCATGGACAGGACACATGTGGTTAAAGTGGGTGAATTCAAATCCAGCAAGAGTCCATTTAATAGGAGTGTGCCACAGGGCTCAGTACTGGGACCACTCCTGTTTGGAGTATACTTCTTTGACGTCAAGGCAAATGTGGAAGGCATCTGGATTACAAATTTTGCCAACTACTGCAAGTTGAGGGTAATCATTGAATCAGACAGTGAAGTAGATATCCTCCAGGAGGGTCTAGGTCAGACAAATGATTGGTGCCAGAACCATTGGCTAAAACTAAATGCAAACAAAATGCTTTATCATCCATTTGGGAAGTTACATACCCCTGCAACTTACAATATCAATAGCAAGCCCCTTACAGTGGACTCAGAGGTGAGATATCTAAAGTACACAGATAGATAATAGCCTGAATTATGACCGCCTTGTGTCCACAGTGGTGAGGAACTCCATATATGTGGCACAACTTATAAGTAAAGGTATGGCATCCAGATCCAAAGAAATTATAGTCCCGCTGTACATAGCCCTCATTAGACAAATATTTGAGTACAGTGTACCATTTGGCATGTAATTGACTAGGAACTTACAGCAGCTGGAATGACCTCAGAGGTTTCTCACAAAGAAAATACAGGGTATAAACAACATGAACTATGCAGCTAGGTTAAAATCCCTAATTAACAATTATTAAGGGGTGGCCTATACCTGTCCTACAAAACACTCACAAGTCCAGCCCTGATGGAGCTACTACACATCCAGAAGTCAAAGAACTCAAGGGTCTCCCAATCTAGGGATCTAAAGTTAGTGACTCAAACAAAACATGCTGCAGAAACAAATATATGCTGTTAATTCCTGAATCGGTACCACTGTCCATTGCTAATCTCTTTCTATGGATGGGTATTGGAAAGCATGGCCTCTTTGAAACACCTTGACCCTCCTACCACAATAAGAATTTGTACCTCTCCCACTCCTTCAGAAGAGCTGCCCAGAGAAGATAAACAGCTGTTAATTCCTGAATCGGTACCCCTATCCCTTGATAATCTCTTTCTGTAGACAGGTATTGGAAAGCACAGCCTCTTTGGAACACCTTGACCCTCCTACCAAAATAAGCATTTGTACCTCTTCCACTCCTTCTGAAGAGCTGCCCACAGTAAATAAACAGCTGTTAATTCTTGAATCGGTACCACTATCCCTTGCTAATCTCTTTCTGTAGACAGGTATTGGAAAGCACAGCCTCTTTGGAACACCTTGACCCTCCTACCACAATAAGAATTTGTACCTCTCCCACTCCTTCAGAAGAGCTGCCCACAGTAGATAAACAGCTGTTAATTCCTGAATCGGTACCACTATCCCTTGCTAATCTCTTTTTGTGGACAGGTATTGGAAAGCACAGCCTCTTTGGAACACCTTGCCCCTCCTACCACAATAAGAAGTTGTACCTCTCCCACTTCTTCAGAAGAGCTGCCCACAGTAGATAAACAGCTGGTAATTCCTGAATCGGTACCACTATCCCTTGCTAATCTCTTTCTGTGGATGGGTATTGGAAAGCACAGCCTCTTTGGAACACCTTGACCCTCCTACCACAATAAGAATTGTGTGTGACCTTTATGATATATACATTTTTTCTGTACTAGTTTCTCTAGTATATAACTGTAGGCGTATTTTTGGAACATGCTGCTACAAGGGAACTCACCCATACTTTCTGTCTTCCACTTCCCCTGCCATTTCTTTCTCTTCCCTTTCATATTGCCCTATCTAACGTGTTGACCTCCACATTTTTGTCAGTGGCTTTTGCCCCTCTCTTTTTCTGCCATCACCCCATTTGTATCCTTTGTTCCTGCCCCTCAGTATAACCCCTCACCTCCTAACAATTATTTTTCTCTTATCACACTCTTTTATATTTGTTTAGAAGTGTACTCAGCAGACTTTCTAAATGTTTTGCCAGGTATAAAAACAATGTGTAGTTACTTGTTTGTACCCACCAAACAATTTCTCTCAGGTTTGCTTTGTTGGAGATAGCTTTTCTTCTCTCTCCTCATTTCTGCAGGCCAGATTTGCCCATTTTGTTTGCCCTCCACTCCGGGCTCACTTCACTCCCTTACCTTACCCCCATTCCCACCTACCCCTAAGCTCATTACATTTATCTCTATCGTCAACTCCACCCTTTCTCTTCCATTACCCAATTATCTCCCTCCACCTCTGCAAACAGATTCATCCAATTTTCCTACACCCAATTAACTCCTCAATCACTATGGGCCCTCCACCTCTCACATATCATCACCTAATTAATATTATTTCCTGCATGGTCCATATTCTAATTCTATTCTTACTAACACAAAATACATCCATACATAACACCTTAACCCCCCACCAACCACTTTTGGCACACAAACCCTGCCTATAAAACTAAACAGACTTAGTTACTCTAATATCTCTCCCTCTCTAATATCAACCAACACCATCACCACATATAGATTTAAACTACTACTGCCTACCCCTAAGTTTAAATTATGTCTAGTATTACACTACATGCCCACCACCCTTAGACAACAGACCCACATCAAACTGTACCCACTCCACATATTAACACAATGTGGAGATATCCATCCAAACCCTGGGCCAACTCAAATTCATACACCCACCAATATCCAAGCATACCAGTCATATCACAACATCCATATATCCACCACTACTCTACAGAATCACACATATAACCATACACTTCTTCTAATAACAATAAACACTCATAGTATCTGCAATAAAGATAAGTGAATTCCACACCTGGCTATCTACACACAGCCCAGATATTATTGCAGTAACAGAAACATGGCTAAAACCACACACAGCTGACAATGAAAGTCTCCCTCCTGATTATAATATAATCCGTTCAGACAGACTCCATAAAAATGGTGGCGGTATAGCACTTATCTATCAAAACTCACTACAAATGACTACCTATACAAAGCCCCTCCCCACTTTTGAAAACCTAGAACTCCTACTCACATCCCTTCACATAAATAGAAACAAACAAATATGCATACCTGTAATATATATTCCCCCAGGCCACAATATCCACATACTCGAAGACTTTCGATCCTGGATTAATCAGAATATACTGCATGAAATTGTTATTTTAGGAGACACCAACATTAATTGGTTAAACTTAGATAGCCCCTCCCCTATATACAGCATAAACCTTCATAGTTTTACTCAACTCATCACTACCCCTACCCATGGTCTATCAACAGACTCTGAATCTACCTTAGACTTGATACTAGTAACACATCCCCAAAACTACACAAACTCAGGCACCCTACCAAACACACTAAGTGACCATCTCCCAGCATATACTTATAGGACCCAACTTCAGTCAAGTAAAATACATTCATATAGAACCTCCAAAATCCTTGCCCACTTTGATAGAGATCAGTTTATAAATATCCTAAACTCCCACAACTGGAACCCCCTAAAAACACCCTCCTTAGATGAAGCCATTGATTATTTCAACAAGCTCTTCCTAGATTCCCTCAATAGCCTAGCTCCTATGTGTACCAAATGAACAAAAAACAATCATGCCTCCTGGTTAACAAAACTAACCAAACAAACCATCTCTCTGAGAAACAAAGCTTGGAAAATATGGCTAAGAGAGAGAGCAAAACGAAATTAACTTCACTACAAGCAACTGCATAATAAATCAAAAAAGCTTGTGATACAGGACAAAAAAGATTATTTCTCCACCAAACTGTCTTCCTCATACAACAACCCCCATAAATTTTGGAAATCTGTCTCCACTTTACTTAATCCAGGTACTATCCAAAACCCATCCCCAGCACCAAAAAAAAAAACACCACAAGAAATGTACCAATAATGTAATACTCATTTCATCTCTACCATTCAAAATCTACTCAAAGGTAACACATCAAGTTCTAATTCTCACCTGGCTCTACCTACTAACCCCCCCCCCTCCCTTTCAGATCACACCAATATTCCACCAGCAAACTCCTTCTCTATCCAACCTGTACCCACCTCCCAGGTCTTGAAACTCTTACAACAATTCAAACCTTGCTCACTGTCTGCAGATAATCTTCCCCCTGAATACATGCAATAGCATACCCAGTTACCATTCTCAAAAATTGCTCACTCTCTGAATCATACGTTCCCCTCCTATGGAAAAAATCTATAATTTCCCCTTTACATAAAAGAGGAAACTCTCATGGTCTTTCTAACTACTGCCCCATCTCCATACTCTCCCCACTATCAAAAATCTTGGAAAAATGTGTCCACTCACAACTAGCTAAACACCTAACCAGTAATGCTCTTCTATCCCTCACCCAGCATGGGTTTTGTCCGAGGCATAACACTATCACTGCCTTGCTCTCCTTCACTGACACTGTCAACAAAGCCCTAGATGCTGGTCATCATATCTCAGTTATCCTACTAGACCTATCTAAGGCCTTTGACACAGTGTCACATACTAAGCTAGTAAGTCAACTATCAAAACTAGGCTGCTCCCCAAAATCCCTAGAATGGTTCATCTCTTACTTACAAAGCAGGGAACAGTCAGTAAGGTGGCAAAATGTACAATCCACTTACCAACCCAACAATATAGGAGTACCACAAGGATCAATTTTAGGTCCCCTAATGTTCAATATTTTCATCAATGACCTGCACAAAGCCTCCCCATATCCAGAATCTCGTCCAATATGCTGACGACTCAACTCTGATAGTCTTCTCTAAGACCTTCTCTGATCTTCTCACAGTCACACAACAGGCTTTTACCTCCAGCGAATCGTGGCTTATCAACACACAACTTATGCTAAACCCCAGAAAAACTAAACTTTTACTTTTCTCAGCAAAACCACCTGACCCTTGCTTCAAAATCTTTGTAAAGGATGGCACACAAATAGAACTAGTGAAAACAGCTAAATTACTAAGATTAACAATAGACAACAAACTCACTTTCGAACCGCACATCTTAAATGCAGTAAAGAAAACCCACTTCAAATTAGGCAAACTATATAGACACACACTCTATATGGATAAATCCACTAAATCAAAATTAGCCAATGCCCTACTCATCCCCTCCCTTCTATATGGTAGTGCTATTTTTACTAATCTACACACAACCCTTAGTAACAAACTACATTCTTGTTACAATGTTTGTTTGTGTCTTTCGGCTTTTCCTGGTTAGGGGTCGCCACAGTGGAACTGCAGTCCGCTAATGATTGGCAGTTGATTTTTACGTACCAGCTTGCCAGGCCTGATGCACAACCTTCAACAAAGGTACGCCCATTCACGCATGTCTCCACGCAGAAGATGCTCTAGCTGAGAATCGAACCGGACAGCGTCTTACTGTGAGGTGACAACACTACTGCAGCACCAATTCTTGTTACAATAAAATAGCCAAATTTGCCTCAGAAAAACTACACCACACTCATTACTGGCAAGCAATTACCAAACTAAAATGGCTCGAATTTTCCCACCATCTACACTACACCCAACTAACTTTAGCCCACAAGCTAATCAGTAAACCTAATCAATGCCCAGCTCTTGGTTCACTCCTGCAAACGTACATCCCCACAAGAACACTAAGAGCTTCCTGTAAGCACATGCTTTCTGTTACAAAACCCAACAAAAGAGCCGGACAATGTCTGTTCTCCCATTCAGTCGCCAAACTATGGAATATGTTACCATCCAAATTAACACAAACTGACCATCCAAAAAAATTCAAAGACGCCCTAAAATCTCATTATCTAAATAATCCTTCCTGCTCATGCCTTAGAAGCAAACCTCCTTAAACAACACACACGACACAGACTCCTAGACTGGTATATGTTAAGTACACTAGCCAATCACAAAAATAGTGTAAACTACTCTGTCTGCAAATGAATTTACTGTATCAAAATCCAGGTGTTTCCCCTGTCATAACATCTTAACCTATGTGATGTTTTCCTAATGCATTATCAATGTAAGCCTATACATTTGTAAATTGTAAAATGTATTATTACTATTATATTTGTAATACTTTTAAATCTTATGTTAAACTTTATCTCTTTTTGTAACTCTTTATCTGTTATTGTAATACTCTGAGGAGCTTTTCTCCCGGGCCTCCACTGAAAATGGGTCTTTGACCCAGTGGACCTTCCCAGTCAACAAATGCTAATAAATAACTAAATAAATAAATAAATGTCACAGAGATTCTCCTTTGTTGCAACAGTCTTTCTATTCACATTAAGCAGAGACCTTCTCTGGTTTTCTTCAAATGCAGCTTGGATAAATTGATGGGGAATTGCAACTTCACACATAAGGTAGTGCCTATGTCACTTATGGATAGGGGCAATCTGTAAGATATTCAATCACAGGCACAAATCTATGCTACCCTCTTGCCTTTAGGGGCCATATATTGGGTAAACTCAGGTTACAATGGCTAGGCTTGTAAGGGTCCTTAAGCTGTTAGCCTAGTAATCCCCTATGAACCTATGAATAAGGATATGATGATAGGCACCTTTTAAGTTTAATGTTACCGGAAAACGTCCTTGAATAAAAATCCTCCCCCAGTTGAGAAGGAGGAAATGGTTCTGTCACTGCTTGGGACAGCATGTGATGAAGAATCAGTAGAAACAAAAGAAACTGACCTGGAGAATGAAGAATGACACCCTGGAAAGGAGAAATTTCTCTCCACAGCCATCTTTAACCTTGATGAATGATTTTCTAAACCCATTGTTGGAAACAATCTGTTGTCAAAGAAAAAAATGTGAATTCAGACTTACTGGAAGAAAATAAGGTGCCAGGGTGGGAGTGGGTCACACGTTTTCTTAAACAGTTATTCAGACTAGGACTGTCATTTGTTTTGAGATGTTTGAGACTTCTTTTTGGAATCCCATTGCAATTTATTCTTAAACGTCTGTATATTTGAATTCAGTTGAGACTGTTTATCCTGCCAAACTTGGATGAGGAGAATGAAAATACATTTGACAATTTGTAAAAGGAGGGCTGAAAAATCTGATAGATCCCCTGGATCAGCTTGCCCCTCTCATCACACTTTTTGATCACTTCTGCAGCAGAGGGGCCAAACACTAAATCTCTATCCAATGGAGAATTTAAAACCTTACTTTTAATATAATCTGGGATGTTCTAAGAATGAAGCCATGCAAACCTCCTTAAAGCAGCACCAATGACCATAGGTCTGGAAGAAGTATCAACTGAGTCATACATACACTCCGCAAAAAGTGACTAGTGATCTGTGCAGTAGACGAAACTAAGTCATTTAAAGCAGATTTTTCCTAGCAAGAAGAAGCTGTAGATAAAACATTCCTCATACTTTTACAATTTGTCAAACTATAACACAAGTCTGACAATTCAAAATTCTGAATATCAAAGTTCCAGAAGTATACACTTATTTTATCCTATACCTATCAATAATTTCCAATCCTTATCAGGAAGAATAGGACTGGAATTAAGTATTCAACAGCTGTGGGATCAAATAAGGCTATATCTGCTGGTTCAGGTTTAGGAATAGTTTATAAAAATTTACAAGACTGATGTACTTTATTCATCTTATCTGCCGTTTTAGGGGAAGTTGACTGACTATCAGGATAATTGCAAGTGGTAACACACACATCCTCTAAAGTAGACAGAACAGGAGGAATCGGTGTAGGTTGTGAACAATCCTTCTGTAAAAAAAACATATTTTCTGAGGGACTGAGAAATCTCAGCATTTCCCCTCGGAAAACCCCAGGACATTCTAGCAATAGTCCCAGAGAATGAGAAAGCATCAAAGGGAGAATCAGAAACTGAGCTCTCCTCAAATGTCTGAAACAAAAATCTGGGGAAAAAAAAACAAATTCATCCATGTATCTTCCTCTTCAGATTCAGAATTTTGAATCTCTTCAGGAAAAGAGGAATCCATCTTTATTTTACCAAAAACTAATTTACAAGAAGCAGCAATAGCCTGAATTAAACCCTGAGCCAGTCGCACTAAAATACTCCTATCTTAAGAAATTTGGGGAGGAGTAGATACATGCCTGGTTTTCTGTTTCTTTTTGATAGGAAAAATGGGGCCAACCATGTTACTAATGGTATGAGCTGCTTCCCCAGGGATGGGCACAGCATTCTTACACAACAGGGAAACCTTCCCTGTTCCCTCTTCCAGGAACCAACATGAATGTCTCTCCCTTGCCTACCGAGGAGACTCTAACAGCTGCAGGGGATCTGGCTACCCCCCCAGTCCACACTACACCAGAGGGTTCGGAGGTAAAAGGTGAGTGGTCTTAGGTACACCAAAAGGCCACAGCAAAGTCACCTACCATTGGCTGTGGTAAAATGCTAGCCTACTGTGGTGGCAGAGGCTGTTTGCTTAATGTTTTCTTGCTCTGGTTGGAAGAAGGACTGACCATGGGGCTGGTAGTCTGTTCCATGGGCAAGCTGAACACCGTGTCTCTTTCCTGGGGAAGACAAGCAGCAAATGCTAGTACAAATCCACAAAAGTAACTTTTTCATAGAAAAACACAGTAAAAATCACTTTAAAACACCATGCCATCCGCATGAATGAAAAATAAATAAAAATACTCAGCAGCAAATATGTTTTCAGCCAGATAACACTACTTTTAAATTGAAAGAAAAACGGAGTGCTCATTTTAAAAGTATGCTACAGTCTTGAGACAGTCCATTAAAACATAATACTCCTTGTTTTAAAATAACTTTCCTGAAGAGAAAATAATAAACCATCAATACAATTAAGAAATTACATTTTTTCCCCAAATTGAACTTTCTGCCCAGCAAAGCAAAGCAAAAGCTGACAACTGATCCTCAAAACCTTCAAAGGTGTGTACTTTTCAGTGGTATTAAAGCTCTGAAGGGTTTCCCATCCAAACTTGTCTTTTAGTCAGCTTAGCCTGAGCTGCTTGCCAGTCTGGGCAGGTGGAAACTGTCCTGAAACTTTGGAAGCTGGCTGGCTATGATATCCTTGGCAGGATATAACCCATATACCTAAAGTTACTATAGCAGTGATCAATATGTTGAACACCTGAGAATACCTTTTAAGGAAGTAACATTCTATACTGAAAACTAACCACTAACAATAAATATCTCTACATTGTTGGTACTATCCCATTTGGTATCAGTAATCACCATCTAATGCACATAATACAGGCACAAAGCAGATCACATAATGCTTACTCTACAAAATAACTTTTAGCTTTCTGTTACAACAATGTTACTTGTACTCTGTCCCCAGAATTCAGTAAACTCTGTGTCCGAATAGTGTTATTCCGACACAAAGTTAACTGTGTCTGTATAAGCGCAGCAGTAGCAGTAGGGAGCCTTGCATATTCTTGAAGGTGCGCTACTATTATGGCTATGCAGACATGAATACCATTGAGTGTAGAGGGTGTGTCTAATCAGTGCACACACATCTAACACACACCCCCTGCACTCAAAAAGTGCCATACAGCATTTTTAAAAAGCATTTCAGTGTCCACGGACACTGAAACAAAATAAAATAACTATTTCAGTGTCCACAGACACTGAAATAGATAGGGGAGCACAAAATAATGCAGCAGGTGTGTGACAGATTCTGTCACACATTGCCTGCATTGTAAAAGTGCCGGACGGCCATAGCCATCAACTGTACAGGTTTCCGCAGAATGCCCAAATGCCTGCCTCACATACTTCTCAACCTCCTAGACCAAGAAAGCTATACAAAGCCATAAATAATGGGGGGACAAAGGCACAAAAATAGGGACACATTTTAAATATTGCACTGACAAACCTGGAAAGCTGATAGAATCAAAGGTTTGCAGTAGCACAGAGTTCCTGAAGGGTATAAAGACTGAAACACAAATGTCTGCCATCTGAAAGTGCCGTATGGCCATAACCGTCAACTGTACAGGTTTCTGCAGAATGCCCAAATGCCTGCCTTGCATACTTCCCAACCTCCTAGAGCAAGACAGCTGTACAAAGCCATACATAATGAGGGACAAAGGCATAAAAATAGGGACACTTTTTAAATATTGCACTTACAAACCCAGAAAGTTGATAGACTAAAATGTTTGCATTAGCACAGATACTTTGAGTATGAAGTCTGAAACCCAAATGTCTGTCAATATGTTCTGGCTTAAACCCCAAGTCATTTGTCAATTACTTGCTAGAAAACCACAGTCACACTTCCAAAGTTTGTAAGAGCAATAATTAAAATCTGTCCCTATGTGTCCCTTTACAATTTCCCATACTGTAACTGACAAGGAGTACAGGTATATGTAAATAAAGTGGGTTTATGAATTTATTTATTTATTTTTTCCATTCTAAGGTATGCTTAAGTGTAGCTGAGTGTGTGTGTGTATTATGGCCCTCTGATTAGCATTGATTAAACATCCAATAGGAGATAAATAAAAATATACAGCTCAAATCCTCACAACGAGATAGTGTAGTGGTTAGAGTCCCAGCTTTGCATGCAGGTGTTCATGGTTCGAGTACCAAGACAGACACTTTATATTTAGATTATATAGTAATTGATATTTGTCAACCAGGGTAGTTTAGTTGGTCTAAAATGTAAATGTGAGTGCATATAACATGTGAAATCACCCATGTATACAAAAGTGTCCCATATAGTATAGTCACACCCCATGGTAATGTAATGAAAGCACATAGATGGATGTCATGTAAAGTAAATCATATACACTTACTAATATATCAGCAATGATTAATTAAGTCATTATTCTGATATTTTTTAAAATGAAAAGTGAGCAATGGTTAGCAGTGCTCAGCTATGCTTAGTTAGTGTAAGCATTGCTTAAAATGTGAATGCTAAGCAGCAGTCAGCTCAGCTAAATGGATTTTTGCACTATTAAGCAATGCTCAGCAATTACCCCTTTAAGCACTGTTCAACCCAGCTTAGTGAGTCTGCATGTTGCTAAACTGTGCTCAGCATTTTTTAAATGGTCCAATGATGGCAAAGGGTGGGAATATGGCCTTATTTAAAATGTGCAGGTGGGAATACATAATCTGTATAGTTTGATCTCTGCAGGAACATGTCTGGTGTTGGAGAGGGAGCACACTTTTAGGTGCAGTGCTGTGGCATCCTGGAGGCCAGGATCATGACTGGACTCCTCGTAGAACATCATGATGACAGACTGCTGCCAGGCCAGTACCAGGGCTCTCAGTACAATGCGGAGGCCTGGGACCATCTGGCATGCAACCTTACCAATGCCACTGGAATCTCCCGAACTGGTGAGCAGGTATGGCATCCTTATGCTGACCTAAAGTGTAGGAAGGGGAAGCTCTTGACCCTATGTATCCAAGATGCTCGGGACTGTCATGCTCCAGCAGTTGGTAAGTATCTCAGATATACCTGTACTAAATTCTAACCTGAATATGTGATAGACATATATGCATAATGTTTGTTTCTCACCCCTACAGTTGCAGAAGAGAGGGCTATGAACATTGAGGTCCATGCCAACAGACTGACAAGGATGCACCGACAGGCTGGTGAGTACATATCTACCTTTCAGTATATAGTGAAATAAATAAGAGGTAAATTGTTTACTGTGTTCTGTGTGTAATGATTAAAGAAAGGTTTGTCAGACTAATAATGATCTACAGCCTATGCAGTAGTAGAGCACTGTTCATATAAGTACAATAAAAACCTAAACCACCAACTGTTGTGTTTATTTTGGCATGTTGTTGTAGAAATCGAATGTGTACAAGTTCTGCATGGAAAATATAACTTTGAAAGCATGAATTAACAAAGGTTGTTCTGAGAATCAGCTAGTATGCAAAACAGGAGATTGTGGAGCTGTAAATCAAGATATACATGAAATATGACATATGTTATGCACTAAGATCAGAACCCTGAATACTAATGTCAAATGTATGTCCCCTGCTGCATTGCTTTGTGTTAACCTTTGCTTTCCAGATTGTATAATTTCAAAGGATTACTACACAGAACAGTAACTATCTGTCATGCATGAATCTGAGGATTACAAGGTCATACTGTCTCACCCACAGAGTATTAGGCAGAAAACAGTCGACCAAGAGACAGCAGTTCCCCAGTAGCTCAGTTTGATGAGAAACAGCCTTCAATTTCAGTTTAGCACACCCAGACGTGGTTCAAATCCAAGGAGTGGTACAGAGAAATGTGCATATATACACTCATGACATCTTGAATATTTGTAGAAACAGTCAGATAGTGGTAACAGATATTTTCTCCACAGGTCTTACAGGTAATGAAATGTTTGTAGTAGCTGTTTGAAGGGTATAACAATACACCATATACAACTGTCCCACTTTCCAACTGCAGGCCTGCAAATATCAACAGGATAGGTACATGCACCATGCCCTCTTCCAGATACATGTCTCTCAAGTGTCACTCTGTAATGGCTAGTGGTAACATAAATCATAGCACTTTCCACCAAGTGAAAGCAGGAGGGCAAGCCACCCTGCACCCCACACCCCCTGCTGCTTAAATATATCAACTCCAAGATTGCACTTAGTGTAGTGAAGTTCAATCTTGGAGTTGACATATATAAGTAGCAGAGGGTGTGAGGGGCTTGCCCCCCACATGGGAGGTACAGGGTGGCTTGCCCCCCCCCCCACTTACACTTGGTGGAAAGTGCTATGATTTATGTTGTTTAAACTCAGTATATGTATGATATGTGTTTTCAATGTTTTGAGTTTCAGTGTTTTGAGCTTTCAGTGTTATGAAGTGAAAAAACCATATGGCTGAGACCATATGTTTGACTCCTAAAATTTCGAACATGTAAAATAAAATAAAACAAACAACATAAACCTAATTTTTAGATGCTGGAAGGGGGGCTACAGCCCCCACACTCCCCACACTGTAATGTGATCTCAGAGTTGGTATATTTACCAACTCTGAGATCACATTACAGTGTGGAAATGGAAATCTTTCCATTCCACACTGTATGGAGATGCCGGTTTCACATGGTCGGCATTTCAAATGTCGATCATATGGTCTCGCCATATAGTCTTTGTCATTGTGAAATGTCAACCATGTGTAGGGGACCCATATGTATATATAAATACAAATATATATATATGTGTGTGTGTGTGTGTGTGTGTGTGTGTGTGTGTGTGTGTGTGTGTGTGTGTGTGTGTATATATATATATATATATATATATATATATATATATATATATATATATATATATATATACATAGCTATACATATATATAGATAACCAACCTCTTACTGCAAGACATCTGCAAAAATCCTGACAAAGTGGGGGGGGGGATAAAGGGCAAACAATAGTGACATCTTTGAAATATGGCTGTTATACGCATAGAAGTCTGCTAGAGTAGCACTGTTGATTTTACATATAATTCCTGATAGATTCCAAGTCTGAAACACAAATGAATGTCATTATTTAATGATGTCAATGCTCACATCATCCCAGTTATTTGTCAGAAACCCACAACTTTTATGGGCAACAGACCAAACATATAAGCCACACATCTGGACAGTGTCTAGACATCTGGACAGTAGAGAGGTATGACTGCAGTCATGTAACAGAAGAAAAAAAACACTGAGAGCTGCCAACCATTTCACCCAGCACCTTTTGAACCACAATAAGATTAACACGACACTACCTCAAATCAGCACTGGGGAATTACCCACATATTTCCAAATATATCATACACTACAGGGATGGAACTGTTGGGAAAAGCAGATATTGGTGTGAAAATGTCCACCCACAACCAATTGCACCACAGTCACAGCAACATACCAGTAACCCAAACGAATTCTAGAGTAGAACAACTGTTTGAACAAATTTCCCAGTCTGCCCCTACAAACATATAAACCTGATAGACCACCAGCAACTGTAGCAGCATGCACAGTCAGGTAAAAAAGGATCTATGACACTCACATCTGCTGCCTTCCCTACTCAGCCCAACAAACATTTACACACAACACTGCTACACAGTCTTGGCAGTCTGTTAACAATGGACAGACATACACAACTCTCAAGTGTACAGATTTCCTCAGAATGTCCAGTGTGTGGGGCCATATTTATGGCCACTGCTGCATAACACTTCCAGGAGTCTGCCAAATCACTGGGATGATACCAGGAGTGCAGTTACTAAATAATAATATACCATACCTCTGAACCTCTTACTGTAAGACATTTTTGCAAAGCATGACATACTTGGGGGATGGGGGGGGCGGAAAGAGGGACATATCCAGCATAATAGTGTTACAAACTGAAACAGTTGGTGTTACAGGGTTTGTTGTAACATAACTTCCCTGAAGGATATGATGTCTGAAATACTAATGGATGTCAACATTTACTGACTACAATTCTCACATTATCCTACTGATTTCACATAAACCAAAGTTGTGTGAGGAACAGACCAAACATAACAGGCAAAACTCTGGGCAGTTTGTGGACATCTGGACAGTTGAGAGGTATGTCAGAGACATATCACTGTCAGACGTCATCACGCAGAAAATGCATGTCCAGACAAACCCTGTTAATATAGCAATCCTCTATGTATATAACACCAATACTTTTGTACAATCTGTTCCCAAGTCTGGAGCTTTGTCCCGCATGTTGTTGAGCTGTCTCCACATGTCTTGTCCTGAGAAGTATTTCCACCTACTGTTGGTGAAGCTGTAGCCCCAACACCTCCATAATGTCCTCCACACAGGCAAGGAAAAGGGGAAGGCCCACATGAAGGACTTAATTATACCACTGTGTTGCTATGGCATTAGCTAACAAAAAGACAAAACAGCTGCTCTGGATGCAAGTAGCAAGTGGGAGACACCAATTAGTGCACAGGCCATCACCTGCTCATGCGAATTGCCTACAAAAGGCAAGCCGCCGCCTATGCAACACAGGTCTGAACCCATCTACACAAAGACAGATTGTGAATACACAAACCTAACAATTTGCATCATTCTAAGGAAACTATTCAGCACTATAACAGGTATGTCAATCATGTAAGCTTGTAATGGAATGCAAAAGGGGGGAATGCAATAATGTGAAATAGGGCTTTAAACACTAGGTCTCAACAAGACCTGCTGGACTCACATGCTGTCCGGCACCTATAGCCATTCCTGCTTGCCCTGTCTGCATTGACATGGATCACATCTCTGGCCCCAGAGTCACCCCAGCAAAGGTCAGCTCATGTATGACTACTAATGGAGTGTCTGGTGTCCAATACTGAGTGTGACACCCCCAGGCCAGCTACCTGGGAGGTTGTAAATATTCATATGTCATCTGTGAATGCTACTATGATGTATATGCTTGTCTTACAAATGTAAGAGATTTATATAGGGTATGTGCATAATACACAACAGGTGCAGAAGTGTGTTTAGAACCATATGTGATATACTGAGCCCATAATTGACAACTGTCCAGAGTTTTGCAGACTGACCACTTGTCTGCCTCATATTTGTAGTCAATCCCTCATACAGTTGTGCGTTGTCTGACACATCACTGGCAACCCACTAAAGACTGAAGTCGTAACATAATACATACATTTGATTGTCAAATGTCATATCCTGTGGAGTAGACCTGGGAATGCGACACCGTCTTTGCTGGCAGCTAAGTGTGTTTCAGCTAGATTCATAAAGTGACACTATTTTCCTGCCTTTGCCCATCAGTGACATGTTCCATTGTGCAGAAGTCTTGCTCTAGCAGGAGCTAGGTGTCTTAGCATGACACCCATGGCAAAGCAAGCGTACCTTGTCCTGTAGGATGCCGACATTTGTGCAGTCACTGACATCTGCTTTGTAGCTGTGGAAAGCACACTGACCATGCCAGGTTACTCATCCCATCATATGTTTAGACCCTAATTGGAGGGCTGCAAAGCCACAGGAGGTGGAGTGTTGAACATTATCATGCACATATACATTTCCAGGCTGGCCATACATTATGGTGCATGGGAGACATCCCAAGTGCAGTTAACAGTAGAAAAAACACCTACTCAAATCATAGCTAGTTACAGGCCTCCAGCCATGACTATGGGCACCCACCACACCTATTGAGACTTGCTGGAATCTGTCAGGATTCAATTGTCTACCCTGCTCCTGGGTGACTTCATCCACTCAACCATAGTGTGTATGACCTATGCCACCTGAACATGAATGCACAGAGATTCCTCGGCTTTGTCAAAGGCAATGCAGTGGATCAGCCGGTCAACAATCCTATGACAGGTTGAAATATCCTGTACCTGGTCCTAACCAAAATGAGTAGCCACTGTAGCACTCCTACAGTGTCATCCTCCTTGGTAAGATCTGACCACATAGCCATCGCTATTCAGGTCATCATCTCCCCTGCTCCCCCTTGTCATGGTCAATCACAATTAACTTTACACAAATGACTATAAATCTCCTCAGAGCAGGTAGAAGTAGCTTTACAGCCACCATCCCATCAGTTGGAAGTAGCAGTAGTGTCCAGGCCCACAACACAATACAATGTGGGCATCTACATAGCTGTATGGACTCAGCAATACCTGACAGGAATCTCCCTCAAGGTAGGGTAAACATCCATGGTGAACAGCAGCAATACACAAATACCATAATAGGTGGAAATAATTGCTGGACAGTGACAAGAAGGAAAAGGTGCCGTATTGGAAGCCATGTCAACTTGGTTGCAGAAGCAAATAAGGTCACAAGTGAATTACCCTGAGGCTATCTTTGAGTGCAAACTGGACACATCCACCAAGTCCCCCCAAGAGGCCTTCTATACATGTGTCTGCAATTCCAGAGGCAACACACAAACCTGCTCTGTAGTGGTGTTCAATAACACCACATACACATACAGCATAGATATAGGCAACCAGCTGCAGACAGGTGAAGTGAAAACATCACCCCCCTCTCCCCACATCAGTACACACAGCCCCTGCCCCCCTCATCTCATCATCAGGAAGCAGGTTCGTAATGCCCTCTCAAAGGCAACACACAGAAGTCTCCATAGGCCTGATACCACCCTGTCAGCATCCTATATGAACACAGGCATGGGCTTTCAGATCCATTCTGCACTGTAGTCAACCAAAGCCTGAGCACTGCTGTCATCGTATCTGCATAGAGGACAGCCACTGTCATCCCTATACACAAAGGCAGAGAAATCCACTGATGCAGCCAATCATATGCTCACCAGCCTAACTAGCCTCCTGTGCAAGGGCTTAGAAGGCAATATCAAGAACATTATGAACAGGGACATTGGCAACATTAAAATGCCTGACCCCACACAGCATGGTATTGTCAAAGGGAGATCAGGCCTGTTAAACCTGGTCAACTTCTCTGAAGTAGTCAACAAATACAAGGACAAGGAGAAGATGAACAATGCCTACCTTCACCTAGCCCAATTCTCTCACAATAATCCCTAGGTGGCCAGGATACATATGCCTACACAACTAGGCATCAACCTGTATGTTACCAGATGGGTAACTAACTGGCCCAGTGATAGTACCCACTCGGTCAAAGTAGTGGAACCCACCTCTAATAGTAGAGTCTTCCAAAGCAGTGTACATCAAGGATCGGTCTGGGGCCTCTACTGTTTCAGATATACATATCTGAGGTAGAGGACAAAAGCAGTGGTCTGTGGCTGACCAGGTGTACAGATGCTTGCAAGTTGGCCATTGTCTTACATTCCCCTACTGATATGAGCATCCCCCAAGAGGCTCTCACCCAATTAAAGACTGGTGCAAGAAGCATTTCTGCAAACTGAATGCCAGGAGAGGCATCATTCTCCCTGCTGTGGCAGATGTCATCCACACTAATTATGACTGTAATAATGTACTCAGCATGCAATCAGGTGTGAGGCGACTTGTGCACCAAGGTTAATAGCAACCTGACAGTTTCCCACTGTGTAGGCACCATTGTACGGAAGGCTGTCTACATGGCCCACTACACAAATACGGGTATATCATCCAAGAACCAGGAGGCCACAACATCCCTGTACTCTACCCTTATCAGATGGATTACCAGGTACAATAGCTTCTTTGGCATGTACCTTGCCAAGCAAATGCAAAAGTTGCAGAGACCACAGAGGTTCCTGACCAGGCTAATCCAGGGTTTGTAACATCTATCCAATACAGGTAGGCTGAAAGCCCTGTCTCTGTACTCAGTCTCATACATACTGATCATAGCTGACTTGTGTCTGGCAGACAAGGCCATTTCCAAACCAGCATTGATGGTGTTTCTGCATATCTGTAAGACAAACCCCACTCATGCATCATGCATGCAAGGACCTCACCTGGTCTGTGACATGTATAGTACTTACTGGTTGGATAGTGTAGTGTCCCACCCAATACACTGTCTGTAAAATACATGCCATCTGCACAGCCCAGTTGAACATCACCCCTCCAGACACACACACACACACACACACACACACACACACACACACACACACATGCACACACATGCCCACATGCACACACACACACACACACACACACACACACACACACACACACACACACACACACACACACACACACACACACACACACACACACACACAATGTCAGCCATATGGTTCAGCTTAGGCCTCTGGCAATCTAACACCACACCTTGTGCAAGTGATGTTACTTGTGCCACAACCCTGTTATCCATACCATCGATGCACAGATGTGGTCATATGGGTCTGATGCACAGAGCGACTATAGTACAGTGTATCAATGTCATACTGTGTAAAGTGCTGTCAGCTGGCAGTAATTTTGGGTACACATCTAGGTGTATGCACCTTGTTAGCCATGATGCACTATTGCTGTTATTATTCCTGACTGACTGTAGTGTTGTGTACTATATTCCGGTAGTGTTCCAGGTGTCTGTGTGTCTGCAGGCTGTGGGCCTGCTGACAGTAGCAATGCTGAGTAAGGTAGAGTGGAAATACAGTGACCTTTTCATAGCCAAGGTACAGCTGTATATGAACATGTTTACCAGGTGGGTTTACATGCAACAGTGTGTGAGTGTATGAGGGTCAATTGTGGCAGACAATGTGACCTTGCATACATACCCTTGATACAGCCACCTAGCCTTCATATATGTCACCTGGGTGTTCTGTTGGACTGCAGGCTCACACATTTAGAGAAGGTTACTTGAGTATTGGCACTAGGTCCCTCATAAGTTTAGCCATTACTTTAACTCAACAGATTCAGCTATCAGCACCTGTTGCTCCTGCCATTTCTGTCACATCCACTTGACTGTCATGCAGTTGATGAGCGTATGTCTGGTACTGTGTATGACAGGCTGGGGTATGTATTCCTGACACAG
>NC_056737.1:954588801-954773801 GCF_019279795.1 Protopterus annectens
ATATGTTAACTCATTCACTCCAATGGATCTCAGGACGTTTGCACTGTAGCTTCCAATGGGCGGAGCCTAAGCCTTTTTGATAGAATTAAATTATGTTCTCACATTTCAAACAAAGGTTCATAAATTTGGAACCATGGGGGTTATGAAATAAGTATAAATGGTCAAATCTTCATCACAAACTATTTTTATAATGGCAGTATTCTTCAGGTTCTAGGTCTTAAAATGAATTTTATAAGTCACAGTAAACACAGTAACTGTTGCATTTGTAATATTTTGTAAACAACTTACAATATCTCAGCAACCACTCACATTACACACATACTGTCAGCAACATTTTATTCATCTAGCTGAGAGCTTTCATATGAGGCTAAGGAGCTCTGTCTGCTTTACCTGGTTGTTGAGATGTTTAGCAAAATTTGAAAATTATAGCTATATAAATTAGTATCATAGAAACAGCAGTTAATATCTATTTATTTGTACTAGACAAAGGTCAAATATTGACCTTGCCATTGTGTAAGCTTTAAGATGAAATCTTTTAAAACCTTGTACATCGCATGGTTTTGGAATTATTAATGCTAATATGAACAACCAATATTTGACGCGTCAGTAGGAGTTAACTGCAGATGCACCTGGAGGCATCATTCAGATGTAATGAGTTAAGACATGTCAGCATGCAGAGCCCGGTCCAGCAGAGACACAAGTAGCATCACAGAACTGTATTCTATGTTTCCCATGCACTTATACAGGGAGCACATCACTAGGAGTATTGAGGCACTTGGCTTGCTGTTGACAGGGAGTGTATTCCACAGATGGGGGAGTGTGTGGTATATGTATCTGTCACACCAACAAGCTGTACTGATATCACAGCCCAGGTTGATGCTGCACCTACTGGTTGATGGAGTGGGCCTTGAGTTCCAGATGTGCAACTGTCCAATCAAGGCATGGTCTTGTTTCCTTTGTATGCCAGACAGGGGTCACCTCAGCAGAGTCTGTATGGAATGGGGAAGAGGGACAGTGCTGTTAGCCTATCTGTGTAGGGTAGGTGTTTGGGGTTTGGGGTATGGCTTTAGTGTTTCTAACCCTGGTGTGTGGAGTCTACATGGTCTGTGGTGTGTACGTCTGTGGAGTTCTCATGTGATTTTGCCTCTGAAGTGTCCATTGTCTGGGTTTTATTTTGTTGCAGACCGCCACATACATGGGTGTGTGTTGTGTATTTGCAGGTGATGTTTACTGACTCCTTATACTGCATACACCTATGTTACTGCACAATCTGTTCTGGTGTGCACATTCTCCATTTTTCTGGCCAGTGGTTCCCCTTCCCCTTATGTGTGTCTCTTTGTCCTTCTGTAGTCCAGTCACAGGCTTTGGCCACAGTGGCTGCTGTTATGTATTTGAAATTCTGGTGTTGATGGGGTACATGCCATTACATCACACACAGGGGTGTGGAGTTCACATCTCTGAGTGTACCTATTTAGCAGGTTGCCCACCATTGCACCACTCCATTTGCTGTGGTCCTTAGATGGTTTGTGTTGCTATATGTTATTATGAGATTACATGTGAGCCTAGCTGTCATAGCATCACAGACTGACATCTGCACAGGCCCAAATATGACAGTCAGACAAAGGCCCACACATGAGGACAGGGTGTTAATAATGTTCTACCAAACATAGACAGTTGGGAGACAGGTTTGGTAATTGCTTGTTTGCTCTTATGCTCTTGACATCTGCTTCTCCACTGTCTGCCATTGCTGTTTTGACATGACCCTTTCTTATTTTGCAAATAGTCGGCAGGCAAATGCAATGTTAGGACAAGCACAACAGATATACAAGGCATACTTGTACTCCTTCTGTGACAACCTCTGTCATTCCAGGTGTATGGCTGTTGGCCAGTGACATGTTGTCAGTGTTGACACAGAAAGTTGGCAGCCTTTTATACACTGGCAGTACACTGACCTTCAAGTACCTGCTGTTCTACAAGGCACCATACCTCTCAACTTCTGAGAGCCAGACATCTGGACAAAGCCATAAGTGACTGGAGAACAGGGGCCTAAATATAGGGACCATTTTTGAGTATTGGCCTTACAAATGTAGAAAGGTGATTCAGTAACAGGTTTTGCATAAGCATGCATGTTTCTATAGGGTATGCAGTCTGACACTACAATCTGTCATTATTTTCTGACCTTAGTGTTGCGTGACTTGCCAATGAATTGCCAGACAACCACTATTTGATGTTATACAGACCACAAGTATGATGCAAACCTCTGGGCATTCTGGAATAGGTCTGTGCAGTTGAGAGGTATGGTAGCCACTGTGTAGGTTACTCCAAGCTGTGTACTGCCCACATGTGTGGCCCCCTGTCAATGACCTGTACAGCTTTCCTGTATTAACAGATATTGACATCTGCACAGTGTGTACATCTCCTACTGTAGGTGTAGCTGACATGCAGAATAGTTGGCACTGCAGTTCTTGGAACATGGCCCTGTCAAAGACTGTACTGTACCTAGGCCACTACAACACAACTGGCAGGAGTAAGTGCTGGCCACATCCTGACAGTATTAACTGCATATATACATAGCTCATTGACCCCTGCATATTGTGCACATGCAAAAAGTTATCATGTTGATTGGGACAGCCCTGACAATGTGGGCTCTGCTGCTATTTCCCTGAAAACATACATGTTACCGCATCTCTATGGGAATATGGGTGTGGGGGGCACACTTGTCACACATTTTCTCAGTGTGCTGATATTTGCTTTACATGTTGGTCCCATTTAGCACAGTACTGTGCCCTGTCTTGGAGACTAGAGTCATATCACTACAGACTACCGGTCAGATTGTAATGGCATACATTTGAGTTTCAGACTTCTTACCCTTCAGAGCCTTACTGCAACTGCAAGACCTGTTGTGCTATCACTGTGTAAGTCTGTGTGTGGGTGGGGTATTTCTTCATTGTCACCATTTGTCAGCCTTTATCAGACATTTCTTAATGGTTTTCTACAGCTGACTTGGTGGGTGAGGCTGAGGGGTGATTATGGGACTCCCACACTTACATCCATGCCTGTGACCTATGACTCCCCAGCTAGTTGGACCCCACATATACTGCAGTGGGATTTGTCACCTTGGGTACTACTGCATAGTGTGGAGAGGCCAGTATTGGGCAAGCATTTCCTGGTGTCCCATATAGCTGTCAGTTGTCTGCTGCTATCCCAGTAGGTCACCTCATTCCCTTTCATGCATGCAACAATACAATTATATATGCTACCAAAACATACTAATCCATTCATTTATTGTTAAGAAGACTGACTTACCTTGTGCCTGCAGCAGTTGTGAGGACGGTGCTCGAAGGCTGCCTATGTTGGCTGCATGCAGTACACTGCCTATACATGGTTAGTTACAGGCAGTGTGATGTGTGTGCCATCCATTTTACTGTGTGTGGGAGTCAGAGAGAGGTGTCAGTCCCTGGGTCCCTACAGTGGCAGTGTGTGTGCTGTGCGTTGCCTCTTTGCTAAGGCCAGGGCATACTGGGCACACCTCCATCTGCCTACAGGGCCTGGCTCAGGGGGTTCCTACTCTGAGTTCCGCTGTGCTTCTGGAGACCTTGGCAATGGTGGGGGGCTGTGTGCTGCTTTACTTTGAGCTGTCATGCCCCATTTTGATTTTTGAGAAATGTATTTGGTTAGTAGCCGAATACATTTCTGCAGTGGACACTATTATGGCACAGATACCTGCCTGCCTGATTAGTGAATCACTAATTTAGCTCATTTGCATGGTTTTCATCAGCAAATGAGGTAATAGCATTATTCAGAGGTGTCCATGCCAGAATAGTGCAGCCAGGCTCGTCCACGCCCCCAGCCTGGTTTACTGAATTGCACAGGCTCCAAACTCCGTGTTCAGGCCGTGCCACTATTCGGTCATGGGATTTTAGTTTACTGAATCCCGGGGTCTAAAACACCTCCTATCTAAATGTATCAGTTAATCATTTAGATGACACCTCTAAAAGTATCCTAAACGCCATAAAATAATAAAATCAAGAAAGCACATGATCCTTGGCTAACTACTTCATCTTAACAAATAATCACAAAAGGAGGCAAATCCTGGAAAAATTGGAAATCCCAACCATGTTACTAAAGACATTAGCTGCTTCCCCATGGATGTGGGATAGCATTCTAACACAACAGGAGAACCTTCTCTTACAAAAATGTTGAACACTCAGAAATGATGTAATGAGCATAATTTGGGCGCAGAAGGAAATTTATTGTTTGTAAACTACAATTGTCTCATTGCACGAATCCCAAACACTTCTGGGGCAACTTCAATAAACCAAGTAGATGCCAGTGAAATTAGAACCACAAAACGAAAAAAACACTGGGAGCTCACTAATAAGAGGAATGAGTTGAAGGTGTTTAATGAAGCACAAGCACAAGCACAAACGTAACAGAATGTACTGAAAGACAGGGTTCAAACTTCGCATACACGTTCATTCACTGTTTTTTTGCAACTTCAATAAACTAATAAATCTAAGTAAAAGAAAACATGCAATAAAACAAGCTATAACATTGCCTGAAAAATGAATTTACACTTTATTCAAGGTGTAATGTCCTTTCCACTTCAGGAAAATTCTTTTTTTTCTTTCTGTAACTTTATCCCTGTTGCCTATTGCTCATCAGCTCTTTCCTAATGAAGGTCGATCAGGATGATCCATCATTTAAACATCCATTAGGGATGGTTAAAGATTTTTTTTTCATTTCTGCAATCCTGACATCTTCACATGTGTTTAGAATTAGGGTGGAGTGACGACTGTGCAATCGACTGACAGCAGATGATGTCCCCACAGTTTTCTATCAGATGCTCCTTTCATTCAGTCCTGCCCACTTCCTGAAGGACTGAAGGTGATTTTCCCAGTCACAGTTTAAGAAATCACACTTACTCTCTCCAAACCCTGAAAGTGGCAAGTTTCTCCAGTGCCAGGGATGCTAATCAAATACGATCACCCAAGACACATAGCCAGGCTATCAATAATGCACTGAAACCCCTAACATCATTCCATAAACAATTCATGACAAGTACATTTTAAAGCCAGTATCTACTCCATAGCATACCCAATATCACTAATATTGATATATAATGAAACACTGAGGTGTGGGGTGCGTGGTACATGAGACACCGTCAGATGCTTATCAATGTTCAGTTCCTTCAGAATCTTTATTTCTCTATGCAGTGACAATCAGAACTGAAGAGTTGTAATGTTCCATGTGTGCCATAAACTGTTGTAGTTTGCTGCACTTAAAAAAATAAAGTTGAGGGGGACCTTAGATCATGGGACAGCACTGGTCACAAGAATAGCTAGCTACACTTCTGACAAAACAGTATATTCTAGATCTAAGGAAACAAATTTACGTCATTCCTATTCACAAAGGAGGCATAAAGCAGAACACCTCTAACTTCCACTACATCAAAATACTTGAAAATGTGTTAACAAACTGGTTCTTATCAACTTAATTAGCAACACATGCTGACCTCCAACTCAGCATGTCTTCATGTCAGGGCACACTACAGATACATAGGCTCATAGGTTCATAGGTAGGTTCTAGGCTATTGGCCCTAGGGCCCATACAAGCCTAGCCAAAAAATGTACCCTGGCTTTCACCACCCAAGAAATTTATTTTCCTGTGCCCCTGTCGAGCAGAGCCACAGAAGTGATCCCTGGGGTGAATTTCCCATTTCCCATCCAATCATCAAGATTTTTCCTGAAGAGTGCTAATGAGGAGCTCTGTTTGACATAGATAGGTAGTCTGTTCCAGAGTATGGGAAGTCTCTGGGACAGGAATCTATCCCTCCAGCATGTTCTGTTTATTGTGGTGACAAGGTTTAGGTCCCTAGAGCGTTTAGCTCGGAGGGATTGGGATTTCTTTAAGTGGAGCATGTCCAACAGCTCTGTGTTTGACATAGCTTTATATGTTAGACAGAGATCACCCCTGAATAGGCGATATGCGATGGAGTAAAGCTGTAGTTTTTTGAGACGGTCTGCATAGGCCATCTGTTTGAGGCCAGTAATCCTCTTTGTGAGGTATTTCTGTGGTCTTTCCAGTTGTTGTAGATGTCTTGTGAGGTACATACCAAAAGGGACATTGTACTCTATAATGGGTCTAATGACTTGATGAGTAGAGGGGAACAATGACCTCTTTTTTTTTGGATGAGAATACTTTTGTGATGAGATGAGCCATGTAGAAAGATTTCCTGACCACTGTGGTGATGTGATTATCAAAGGAGAGACTACTGTCCACCTGTGTCCCAAGGTCTCTTATCACATTTTTGGCATTAAGTAGACTACCAGCTATATGGTAGTTTGTGGGTACAGAGCTTTTACCAAACAGGATGACAATACATTTTTTGGCATTGAGCTTCAGGCCATGGCTTTGACACCATGTATCTGTCTCAGTGAGGCCCTTTTGTAGTTTGTCCACATCATTAGGAGTTTCGATTATGGCTCCTAGTTTACAGTCATCTGCAACCTTTGTTAGCCAAAGAACTTCTGTGTTGGCCTGCACTTCAGAGAAGTAGATACCAAACAGGAGAGGACCCTGGACTGAACCCTGTGGTATTCCAGTTGTCACTGGTCTGATGTCGGATTTGGAATCCGCTACTTTCACAGTGTGGGTACTGTCCGTGAGCCAGTTGGCAACCCATCTTGTGACATAGGGATTTATACCTAGTTTAGTGAGCTTATCTATAATTCCAGAGTGGGGGATGGTGTCAAAAGCCTTGGCAAGATCTAGATAAGCTGTGTGAACCATTTTACCCTCATCTATGGCTTTGGTGACTGCTTCAAAGAAGTCAATCAGGTTTAGGAGACATGATCTGCCTTTTACAAATCCAAACTGGGTAGGGTCCAGAGTTTGGAGATTACCAATGTCTTTGTTTATGAGTTACACGATGATACGTTCCATGGCCTTGCAGACCAGGCTCGTCAGGCTAATGGGGCGGTAGTTCCCGGGGTCCGTCGTGGCTCCCCCTTTGTGGAGTGGGATAACCGTTGCAGTGCGCCGTTCAGTGGGTACAAAGCCTGAGGTGAGGCAATGATTGAACATAGTACTTAGGTAGGGCACCAGTTCATTCTGTAGTTCATGTAGAATGCAGCCTGGGATATTGTCAGGTCCCATGGATGCTGTATTCTTGGCTTTGGAGAGTGTGTTTTTTACCTGTGCAGCTGTGATTATAGGAACTTTGCATTCTTCCGGTATAGAGATGGGCCCTCTAGGGGGTGAGTGGGGGGTATAGTTAGCACTGAACCTATCTGCTAGGATGTTGGCAATATCAGTTGGTTCTGTATATTTAGTGCCATTGTGCTGTAACTCAGAGCAGATCTGAGTGTTCCCATTTAGATTCTTGACATAGCTATAGAATGCTTTGTGGTTGTCTTTAGAGTCAGTGGCAATTTTGTTTTCGTAACTAGCTTTGGAGGATTTTATGAGGGATCTCAGCTTCTTATTGAGGTTGACCAAGGAGTTCCTCCAGTCATGGGATTTTACTCTTTTTTGCAACAGTTTCTTTCTTTTGTTGTAGAGTTTGTTTATGGCAGAGGACCACCAGATTGGCTTCCTTTTTTTGGAGGTTAACATCTTGGTTCTATTAGGGATAGCATGATCCATGCACTCGTGTAAGTGCTTATAAAGTGCATTTGTGTAGGATTCGGCAGTCATACCTCTATTGTCCATCTGCATGGGTGTCATGAAGTTTGCCACTTCTGTCTTAAGAAGTGTGAAGTTATCTATTTTCCCTTTGCTTCACATAATAAATTCACATGTAAACCAAAATGCGATGACTGCATCAATTGTACTTGACTTCTCAAAGGTCTTTGACAATGTCTCCAACATACAGTACTTCCTAGAAGGATGGCCTAAATAGAAATATCCAGGTACAGATGTACCTGGTTCAAGATCTGCCTCACTGCAAGATCTCAGTCAGTAAAGTGGAAAGATGTCTTCTCCATTTACACTCTACCTTTTAGTAGGTGTTCCGCAAAGATTTATCCTTGGTCAGCTATTAGGCAATATCTTCATCAATGACTTGTACAAGTTAGCAGAATAAGGATTCAATAAACTAACTTATATGCAATCAACTCTTTTAATCAGCTACAGACACATATCCAAATTATCTTCAGTCAAATCAAAGCTTGGCTCAGAGACTCACAAGTAATACTTTAACTCTAATAAAACCATAATAATGATATCTGACAATAAAACAGCCCTTATATCTGTATCACAAGTAAACACAACATCAGCAAGCAATACAAAACTGAGGCAAGTTAATCAAAGAAATCTCTCAGTGGTTGTAATAGACAATCAACTGAAGTTTCATCTCTATTTCACTATGCAGTAGCTAAAAGCACACAAAAATATTGCATGTTGTTTAGTGTTAAACCTTGCTTAGTTCCACTGTTTCAATTTTATGTAGCCCAATACTTCTTAATAAATTAATTAAATGGTTGAACTGTGTTGATGCATACTAATGACATTCAGAAAACACTTCAAAACCTTGAAAATAAGACTAACGTGCTCCACCAACTTGTTTAACAAAACATACCACTATGTAGCCTATCCTCCCTAATAATACCTTTCTCTCAATTCTTTCCTGACTCTCCCTATCTACTTTTTAAACACTCCCAATCCTACTTTATTACATCAATATAATATTATCCCTCTTATCTTGCAATCTCTTCTTCATCCCTTTTCAACTTTTCCCCCTAATTTATCTCATGTCTTACTTAATAGTCCTCCATGGTACACCCCAACAATGCAACCTATTAACTTCTTGCCATCCAAGTTTTGCCCAAACATTTATCACATATACATTGCTTAAAAATTCTTCTACCTATTTAATACAAAAGAAATACTAGAACTGTGTACCTGATTTGTACTTGTATAAGAAATATGATAAGAACTCTTATAATTAATCTAGATACTTTGTACATAACTACCTGTGTAAATACTAGAACCATGTAGTTTTACATTATGTGCACTTACCTCATATTTGCATCATTTGACCACCACATTAGATAATAACGTGACATTTTATATATCTAGTTGTACTACAGAGCATTGATTCATGGAACTCCACTGAAAAGGAGGTATATATCTCAGTTGGACTATCCTTTAACAAATACATATATACATACATACAAATATTTCAAGCACAGGCATTAATGCCCTTCTAGCTTGCCAATATACCAAAACCCTTGTTCCCATAATAAATGTCCAGGCTGTTCTTAAATATATCTAAACTAGTACTTGCTTTAATGTAATTTGGTAGTCTGTTCCAAGCATCACCTACTCTGTCGGAGAACCAATTAGTACACTTCTCATTCCTATAGAATCTTCTACATAGGTTAGCTGATGATTCTCTAGTACTTTTTGATAACCCCAAGCATTCCCAGAGGTAGTTGTCCCTAAATGCCCTATAAACCTGAATAAGCCCTCCTCTTAAATATCTGTAAGAGACACTGTACAAGTTCAAATATTTTAGTCTTTCATAATAACTTAGATTTTCACATCCATGGATGCCCTTGGTATATTTCCATTTTACTCTTTCCAGTTTATTCATGCGTGTTTTCCTATAGGGTTTCCATATTGTTATTCCATACTCAAGTTTGGTTCTAATGTAACTGACCAACAATGACTTCATTATGTTTGATTTCCTAAACTTTATAAATCTTTTTATACAACCTATAGTTCTATAACTATCATTAGCCAATTGGTTGATATGATTAGAAAAACCCATAGCTGAATCTACCCATATGCCCAGGTGCTTAAATGAGTCTAGAGTTTCAATAACTGTGTGCTGTATTAAATAATCACATTTCAGTTTATGTCTCCCAAATCTCATATGCTTAGTTTTTGATGTATTTGTCAGCATATTATTCTCCTGTGCCCAAATGGTCAATTTAGTCAAATTATTTTGCAGACATGCCTTATATGTAACACTTGTAATTAGTTTACCCAATTTCAGGTCATCAGCATATACACTGTAGAACACCTCAGATGAAAAAAGTAAGGTCTGAAAGATACAATCTAAACAAGTAAGGGCCCAGGACAGAGCCCTGTGGGACACCTTGACTGTAACCAAGTATTTCACCTGTCCAGTTGGTGTGTGATACTTGCCATGTCCTATTTGTAAGCCATGCAGCTATCCATGTTATCAACAGTACATCAATACCTAGTTGTACTAATTTACTGATCAGTGTTTTGTGTATGACCCTGTCAAATGCTGAAGTTAAATCTATATAAATCACATTACAGTACAAATTTTCATTCATAGCTGTTATTATATTGTTACAGAATATCATGTTACAGGTTACTGATATATGGTTTCAAGTCCTAACCTATCCAGTTCTGACAATAACTTATCCAATATTACCTTCTCCATTATTTTTCCACAACATGAAAGTAGACTTAAGGGTCTATATGATTCTGGGTTTGTCCTACTCCCCTTTCCCTTAAAGACATGTGTACTAAGTGCATGTCTCCAATCTTGAGGAATCTCCCCATATTTATATGACCTAATGAATAATAGATATAATGGTAGTGTAAGTTCCTGCTGAAGTGTTCTCAGGTGATCATTACTTATTCCGTCTCCTCCCTGCGCTTTGTTTGGATCCGGTTTGCACAGTTCTTTTTCAATATAATCTAATTTGATTCCAATATCTGGGGTTAACTGGATGCCACTAGGGCAACTTACCACCCCTTTTGTGTAGCCAAACTGTTTTGCATAAGATTTTGCAAATATATCTATAATCTGTTGTGTCTGAGAATAAATTTTAGAAGCTGCACACAGTTTATCAGTTTGTGTATCTTTACTCCTTCCACATCTTATGGAAACAAACAAACAAGCAAACAAACAAACAAATAAATAAATGCATAAGCAAGCATATAAATCAGTAAACAGCATGCTTTGGTCTACAGTCACTGACTGAATTTACCAAAAGAGTAGAATGGCCTACAGGAATTGCTATAACATGAAGACATAATAAACAAATCTCCCTTTTTAAGGGATAAAGGGTGGCTTTTCAGAGTTGCAAAAGTGAAAAGTTAAACACTTTTACAGGATACTTTAGACTAGGTTAGACTGGTAGTACTGATAAACAAAGTTAATTTTCTTACAATTTCCATTAGAATGTCATAAAACTGGTACTTACCTTGTATTTTTTTATTCTTTTACATTTGATAAATGGGCTATTTGACTGTAGATTCTTCTTGAGTATCAGATGCTCTCAATTTGTTTAATGCAGTGTTCCTCCTCAGAGGAACATGCAAAATCTAATCCCTCTGAGGCCTAGAAAATTTTCCAGGAAGCTCATCAGTAAGAAAAAGAAAGCAAATGACATTATTCTGGGGTGGGAAGGAAACACCACAGCATAAATGGGTAATCTGCAATTGGCTTTCCATAATTTGATCAGATGTCAGATGTTGTCATACCTTTCTTATGCTGTCAGGTGTCCAGTGTCACTTTAAGATTGCCTTTATAGGAATAAAAAAAACAATTATTGTGTGAGGCTATCATATTGCAAACTTCTTAAGAGGGCAGCGCAGCAGACTTATTTCCTTATGGCAGAAGTTCATCCACTCACTTAGACAAAATAATCCTAATCATTTTCCTTGGAAAGGCACGTTAGGCCAATACTTTATAATAACCCCACTGCTTTCTGTCTGTGCACATTTACTAATCTTTTTCTTAGCCCTTCTATAACTTAAAGAATATTCCTGCTTCCTGCAAATGATGTGAAACTTCTAAAAATGCAGGCATCTTTCCACCTTGTTTCTATCATATGTCTGGCCTGG
This sequence comes from Protopterus annectens, assembly GCF_019279795.1. Classification (NCBI taxonomy): domain Eukaryota; kingdom Metazoa; phylum Chordata; order Ceratodontiformes; family Protopteridae; genus Protopterus; species Protopterus annectens. The sequence goes on from NC_056737.1 coordinate 954,600,634, forward strand.
GGGATAATGCCAAACATCACTTACAGACTTGGAATAACAACATTGAAAGTATTAAGTACAAGATCTCCATTAATCAAACAATCATGAATATCTGCCTTCGTGCACGTTCACTAGTGAACAGGCTGTCCACTACCTAGAGCACATTTGATGCCTGGGGATGGAACAGAGAACTTCCTACTCGAGCTGCCAAATAAGTTGGGCTAATCCTTTCATTTATGTTATGCACAAATAACACAGGTAACTGGAAGAAGTTTTTCCTGATCTGACAAAGTCTATAAGATGAAAGCACTAACCCAAATAAAGCTTCTTTAACTGAATACTGACTCAGGGTGACATCTTTTGAATATTTTAAGGGATTAAATATGAAAACATTGGAACTTCTGGATGGAAGCTAAACTACAATTTGAGCTCAAGCTTCTCTGTGTAGCATTTGTTCTGTTCATCCTGGCTGGGGCCTCTGAGCTCCCCTAGGTTGGTTTAGCTTCGATTGAGCCGCTTCCACGACTTGGATCCTTTACTTTTATTGCATTTTGGAGTAGTAGAGAAGTCTGTTTGATGTTCATTTGCAAAATGGTGGTGTTGTCTACTAGCATTGGTAAAGAAATTTTTATCTGTGCATAGTATAGAAATGATATGTGGAGGGTCTCATTGAAAATAATTAATGAAAAGGGATAAAAGAAGATGGACAAAAACAGAACCTTGTGGTATACCTTTACAACTGGTACCAGACAAACAAGTAATATTAGAATGAGGAAAAATAAAAGAGGGCTGAGATGAAAGCTAGAAAGCCATTGTTAAACATTAGTAGAGAAACCTGTGTGTGTGAGAGTTTGTGTAAGAGTAAAGTATCACAAACATTATCATGTGCTTTAGTCCAGAAATATAGCTCCTCTTACCCTGTCCTGTTTCATATTGCTGTATATGCTTTCAGTGAAATAGCAAATGACAGTGATAGTATAGCATTTTGGGCAAAAAGTTATGTTGCTTATAGCAGAAATTAAATTTTAATGTAGTCAGACAGTTGTTTGTAAATAGGTTTGTTGATGATTTTGGCAGGTAGGCCTAAAACAGCAATAGTGCTAAATTTGTTAGTTGAGGTAGTGGTGTAACTAGAGCATGTTAGGCAGAAAGACTGAAAAAGAATATAAGGAGTTTGGTGAGTTTAATACTTCCCATATGAAAACGCCAGGATGAATGGTATGCAAGTAAGGGTTAGAAGGGCACTCAGACATATATGTCAGATTGCTGGATGGAGAGATAGCATAGGTAGAATTTATGTAAAGAAGGGATAACATAACAAGGAAAGGAGGACAAATAGCCAGAGGTATATGTATTTGGTGTTGTTTGAGTGTAGAAGAATGCAGGTGGTTGGGGGGGGGGTAATGTAATTGTGACAGATGGGGCAAAGAAAATGAGACTGAATGAAGGAATGGGATGAAATGGGAAGAGTTAGGTTGTTGAGGTAAATATATCAGAAGGATAACAAATGTTTATAGATTGGAGGAAAAGAAGGCATGGGGATTAATGTATCAGGGAAATAATGTAGAAATTAGAGTAGGGTAGAGGAGCAGAGTTAGGCCATACATACCAGAGTGGAGCAGGCAAACACCCCAATCCACTGGAATCAATCAGCATGCTACCCAGACCAATAAGTAACAACACAAAAGACAGAGAAGATAGAAAAGCAGCAGAGAAAATACTGTAGAAGAACAAGGAAAGAGATTGTTAGATGAAGGGGAAAACTAGGCAAGGCATTTAGTTAGTAATTACAAAGGCTAATCAGCTATTACATACTGTATATAAAAATGCCGGTAAGAGAGCAATTTTAAAATGCAGCTGTAGATACAACCCCAATGCTATAACTGAAATTTAGAATGCTAAGAAGACTTAAAACACAGATGTACCACAGCGTGCCACAGTTGTGCAGCAGTTAGCATTGTTGCCTCACAGCAAGAGATTCTCTGGTTTGATTTTCAGCTGGGGTTCCTTCTGTGTGGAGTCTGCATGTCCTCCCTGCATTTGCATGGATTTCCTCCTACATTCCAAAGCCATGAGTCTGAAGTATTTTTTCCTGGGCCTCCTCTGAAAATGGGGTCTATCTCAGTTGGACTTTCCCAGTACGCAAACGTTAGTTAAATGAATAAGTAAATAAATAAATCCATAAATAAAATTCATTGAAGTTAAATGGTGAGGGTTTTTTTGTCAGTCCTAGAATTTGTGTATCCATTTGAGGGAATGAAGCTGTCAGGCAAAAGTAAGGCCTTAGAAAAGCATTCTAGAGGCAGCATAACATTTAAAGAGGATCTGTTAAGGAAATGCCTCTGTGTGAAAAATGGAAGCAGTAGCAGAAAAGAAGGTACCCTACCCTTGTGCCTCCTAGAACTAGAACAGAGACAGAAAATTAGCAATTAAAGGGAGTTCAACAATGTAGTAAACATTTTCCAAATGTGGTGTAGGTAAGCTAACAGTTCCTTGTTAATCATGTATTAGCTACCCAAATTTGTGAGACCAGTTAAAGTACAGATGCCGACAAAAGACGTACAGATACATCATCTTCTTCTCCTCACCCCCGCCACAGAAGGCTAACGCTGAGTGGTTTAGTTACTGCATACAAGGTTTGATTCCCTCAGTCTTCATTTTTATAGAGGTCCCCATTGCATGAGGTAGTCCAGACTCCACAATACCCATTCAGAAAACAAATCTGAAATTTCACTAAACACAACTCATACAATACAAGTGATCATCCCAGAAGTCTACATATAAACACCAGGACAAGATTAACTGAATGCACATAGGTATGACAAGTGCTAAAAGCAACTTAAACATAATTACCAATATAATTAATTCCTAATTTGTGTAGAAATAGCACAATACAAGGATTATTTAAGCATCTAAATCTCCACCATGCTGGCAAGTCACATGCTCTCCCCTACTGTAATTCAAAGGTTGTGTCTAAGGCGCAATTTAGAAATTGGTCTGAGAAATGTTACCGTTTGAGGGTCCAAATCCATATGCAGGCAACATATTCATTCATCAGGCTGTAACAATTTTTTTACCATTTGTTGGGTCACTTGTCAGCAAATGGTAATGTTTCTTTGATGCCTTGGTCTTTGCTTTTGTGACTGCTCGCTTAGCCTCTTTATTGGACAACTAGTATTCCTTCTAGGTCTGGTCCAAGATTTCTGCCGCCTACTTCTACCAAAACCCCTTCTTTCTTTCTTTTAATAACTTCTGGGACATCTGAATTCCACCACCAGCTTTCCTTATGTACCTTATTTCCATACCTGACTTAACCACAAATCTGATTCTGATCTATTGTCTTCATGCAAACTGGTGTGATAAGTAACCATTATTCTTCAACTCCACCTATTTCTCCTTCTTCTTTCAGAGATTCTTTATCTATAAGCCATCCAATGAACTCCTGTGTTTTCATTCCAATCAACTTACAGATTTTCAGCGTAGTCAATGTTGACCTTAGTGCTTTCACTGACCACTGCTTGCAGTTGCAGCTGATTGTAGTCCCCAGTGATTTATGCTAGGGGTTGACTTTTCACTAAGGATGACTTTGCAATCTTTGATGTCACCCACATACCCTTTGTTTACTATGATCAAGTCTAATCTGAGTTACTTGCTGACCAGTACTGTATGTGATCTTGTAACTCTGTCTTAGCAAATAATGTGTTGTCCACCATTAAATCACTTGCCAGACAGAAGTCTAGAATCACCTTTCTTTCATTGTTCCTGTTGTTCTGACTATGTGGATTAAGAAAATCATTATGCCCTCTTCTTTCTGTCCTGATATGAGCATTCAAGTCTCTTATTATCAAGACCAACTCTTTTTATTCTTTTTTTTATGTAGGAAATCTTGCAACTGCTGTACAAAGGCAGAACTCATGAAAACCACTCTATTCTTAAACACGAGTTTACCTGGCTTGAGTCCGTCATTGATTCCATCATCAGAAGACTTTCTCTTAACACAACTCCCACACCATTTCTGGTCTGCCCTCCTTTAAGTAGTGGACACTGGATAGAAAACTAAAGGACTGTGTTGCACTGCCTTTCTATCTTGTCTCCTGGAGACCTAGAATATTCACACTCCTCTTTTACCATCATTGCATCCACTTTGAAGCTACACCCCATCAGTGAACCCATTTTCAGTGTAGCAATGCAATATTTAGTGTATGTTTCACAGGTTTATTGGCTTTATGTCTGGATCTTATTCACAAGAGCTATCTCAGGTTACTCACTATGGACAAATGGACATCATCTGCTCAGTTGCTTACTCATTCAAGACTGTTGGGTTCTACAGTGGGCAAACATTGGCCAATAGGGATGTATTGACCTCTTCCAACTTTAGCATGGGCCCCTGATATAGGTAGGAGAAGTCTGGCTCCTTAACCTCCCTTATCACCAGCAAGTACTCATGTCACACTCAGGCCATGGTCCATGTTCTCCTATCTATGTAAATTGAATATTGTCTACATGTGCTTGATAAGGCATTTCTAGACCATTGTTTAGGTCTTGAAATTAATTTTCTGTTCATTACCCCCCCCCCCCCACTACCACAAAGTATCCCCTGCTAGAGGAAATAAATCCAGTCATTACATAAATAAACATTCAGCTTGAAGAATACATATGATCACTATTAGTGTATCTATTAGTGTATCTAATGCTAATTAGCCATGTACTCTTCCCCATATATGCCTGTGGCTCCCGACTGATGTTTCTGAGTTATTCGCAGAATCACTTGGCTGTATTAATTTTCCACTTTTGGAAGAAACATTTGAATGCAGTCAAATGATAGTGGGCACCCATTCACTTCTGTGGAAGAAATTGTGGTGTAAGTAAGATCAACAAATATGTGGGAATTGAGTGTGTTAGAGTGTGTATGTGTATGGAAGTGTATGTGTGTGCGAGTTTATGTGTGTGCATGCATGCATCCATCTATCTCTCTATATCTACATCTCTTTATCTATATAGATATGCTTAATCTAGCAGAAGCATATCGGCTTCAAGTAGGAATGGAAATCAAACCAGAAGGAGATAAAATCAGGCAGCAACTGAATGTGCTAAAAAAACAAAGGAAAGAATATAAGGTGAAGGACCAGATGAGAAGGCAAAAAATGTGGAAAAATATAGTTGCAAATATAGAAAACTTCTGGAAGAACCTCATGTTGATCAGGAATCAATGCAGGAATGGTTAAGGAGAGGCAAATCCAACCACAAAAGATGAAAGGTTAATATTGATGGCCCAAGACAGTGGGCTGCATACACGTTGGTTAACAAAGTCCATTGAACATATGGGAGAAACAGACAAATGTAGGTTTTGTAAAACAGAATTGGAAACAGTTGCACACCTCATTGCTGACTGTGACGTACTAATGGCAGAAGGACTGTATCCTGAAAGGCATAATAATGTGGCAAGACTGTTGCACTGGGGATTGTGCAAACATTATGGTACTGAAGTGGTTGAAAAACACTGGAAACATGAGCCACAAAGCATCATAGAAAATGAAGAAGTCTACATCACATGGGATCATCTATTGCCAACAGCTCAAAAGATAGATGCTAGAAAACTGGATGTAGTGGTCCAAGAAAGAAGACAAAAGTGGCATTGCTCATTGAAATCACAACATCCAGTGACTACAGTGTCCTGTGTAGAGAGAGACACAAAGCCATAAAATATCAGAATTTGCAGGCAGAAGTGATAGCAATGTGGAAGAAAGATACCCAGACAGTTCCAATAGTAGTAGGAGAAATGGATCTTATAAAAAAAAATCTACAATTATATTTAGATATGCTACCAATATGTGTAACTCTGTACAAATTGTAGAAGGAGTCATTACTGGGCACATTGCGGGTGCTGCAAAGAGCACTTCTGGCTGACATCAAAGATTGAAAAATACTAATTTCATCAACTTTAATCGTACTTTGACTTAGGAATGGGGCCCGTTCCCATCATGGCATTAGAAACCCAAAAGATTTGGAGAAATTAAAAGAGTGAAGCGATATAGATATACGAATAGATATATGGATATTTATATATAAATAGATATACTGTAGCTATACAAATAGACAGATATATGCCTGTATGGGCAAGAGGCCTTAATAAAGTCAGATGAATATGAATGAATGTGTGCCAGTGGTTGCACTTGGGGCTTAGGTAGGGAATTGAAGGAATGAATGTGCATTTTTATAGAATGGATGAGTGTTTCTGTAAGTGTAATTGGCTAGAGGGGGCTTGTTTGTTGTTGGGTGTATGTGGGTTTGGGGGGATATGACTGGGAGTATGTATGCTCTGTGCATGTGTGTGTGTGTGTGTGTGTGTGTGTGTGTGTGTGTGTGTGTGTGTGTGTGTGTGTGTGTGTGTGTGTGTATGTGTGTGGTTATCTGAGTCTGTATTTGTCTGTTTTTAAGGGATGCTCTTGTCAAAGTAATGAATGGACTGTTAGTGTACACTACCTGAAAATGGTAGTGTTTAGAATGTATAAGACAGAGATATGGTAAAGAGCTGATAATGAGGTCTTTCCTCATTGTGGTCATATCTGTCTAGGAATCACATTCTTTCCACTGTCACATAATCTGACTAATCTGCATAAGCAATTTGTATGAGCAGTAGAACTTTCTGACTCTCCTAACTCTTGCATTTGTGAAAAAGTCAAGATAGCCACCTTTTCCAAACTGTTTTTTTCTATGTATATGTGTAAAGTGAGAGGAATAGATAGCCACCTTTTCCAAACCGTTTTTTTTTTTTTTTTTTTTTTATGTATATGTGTAAAGTGAGAGGAATATGATAGCATAATGAAAAGCACTTTTAGCAGTAGAAAATGTCTTCTCTTTGGCTTCAGGAGTGAGAGAAATATTCTAGTACCTCTTTTTTTTTAAATCTAAAGTGGTTTAAAATATTGCCTAGCATCTCTATGATCTCACTCACCATGGGCAATGGATAAGTGTCAACTTTGGATACAGCATTCTGTTTTTTGGAAATCATTACAATCCTATGAAGCCATTGGGGTTAGAGAAGAATGCACCTGGATTGTTTCAGCCACTTAGGGACTCTTCAATAACTCACAGCCTTAGAATTGTTTTACATCTTTATGCAGAATTTTTCTTTGGGACTCTGAAATCCTACAAGGGTTTAGTTTTAGGTAAGTAAGCTCATAGGTAAGTACTGACTATTTGTCCTTGTGGGCCATTTTAACCTATCCAATGTCACCCAAAGGTGAGAATTAAACACTGTACCTTCTTAAATGTATTTTTGTCAGTGGAAGTGGAACCAGAACATATGACATTGAAACGTTACACACACACACACACACACACACACACACACACACACACACACACACACACACACACACACACACACACACACACACACACACACACACACACACACACACACACACACACACACACACACACATGTTTCCCTTGGTGAAAGTTGAACCCCAGCCTATCTAGTTACAAACTCTAAAGAACACAATATTAGCTGCAAGCACCAAAGGAGAACGAAATTTTCCATTGGACAGTTACAGCATAATGCTGTATTAATTTTTTTTACCAAGTAGCTCCGAAAAAAACATTTATTTGTCTGTAAGAACACTTTTACTTTTGCTTCTGGCATCTATATAAAAGGTTGGATTTATAAAAGTTACCACAAAGTGCAAGCTATGTGTACACTAACTTTAACCTTTCTGAGCCAATAGACAGCACAAGCTTTGTGGTAGGGCTGTTCTTGAACTCAGAAAGTGTACACTCTTTTATGAATCCAGCTTTTAGTTTTGTCTATTTGAGCAGCAGGCATACGATTCCCTATGCATAACATTGGAATCTTTCCGTTTTGTACTGGGCATAGGTCAGTTTTAGACACTTTCTATTTTGTCTCTGTGCAGTCTCTAATTACCCTTCTCCCAATAACACAACCTAAGTATTTGGTTTCTGTCATATAAAGTTTACTTTTACACCAGCTCCCAGGCTGACTACAGAAGCTTCACCTTCTCTCAGTGGTTTCATATATCTGTTCTGACATTTTTTTCCAGTTTGGCTTATTTTGTAGTTCACTTTAGTGTTTTTCTACCAGCTGCAGAAAGTCATTGCCACCTTTCTAGTAATGTATTTGTAGTAGATCGAACAAATACTAATAGTTGGCACCTGCTTTAAACTCCATAAACCAGGTTTTTTTATTCCATACCCACTGCTGCATTTTTTTGCCCTTTGATGATGTTCGGCAGCTAAAGACATAATAAAATGTTATCTACCTTACAAGTCTCTAAGTCTCTAAATTTAGACATCAAACTTTTAATTTTTATTTCTTCTCTTAAATCTCCTTTGCTGTATCACATAAGCCTCTGGGATGTCTACCATATAGTAACTCTGATGCGGTAAGTCCTACAGAAAATTATGGCACCTCTCTTGCAGCAAAAAAGAAGGTATGCTTCAACATCATCCTCGTTCATTTTCTTTAGTGGGGGACTTTGGGGTGATCAGTAGAGGGGCCATCATATTCTGCTATTCCTGGTGATTCGCAAATGTCTATCAATAGCCTAATTTTCTCAAGAACCATGCTCCTCTCTGGAAGAGCCATGACATGTTGAGTCATATTTTTGCTAGTCTGCAACAGAATCCCAGCCAGTTTTTGCATCTTAGTTGGCAAAGTGTAACAGATAAGTCACTGAAATGAAAATGCCAATTGTCTTTCTCTTTCTCTGGGATAGATACTGAGAATAGCTATTCCCCTCTCTTTTCAGACAGAGATGTTAACTCAGAATTGATTTGCACTTGCAGTCTGTGATGCAGGAATGGAAAATTACTCATTTAAGGTCTTTATGATATTCTACAACCTTCAACTTCTCTCTGATGGTAATTGTTAGATAGAATCAAACTTTTTATATTATATTTTATATACTTAATATGTACCATGGCTGTTTAAACCCTCAGTATTACTCTTGTATTCTAACTTCTTCAGTTATAAGTTGTATTCTGTTTCTCCTGTGTTTATACACTTGCATGTTAATATTGTATGATGTTTGGTTTTTGTATTTGTTTATCTGTGGAGCTTTTCTCCTTGGGTCTCCTCTGAAAAGAAGATCTGCAGCCTAGGTGAACTAACCCAGTTAACAAATGACAAACAAAATAAATAAATTAATTAAAAAATAAATAAATAAAAATAGTGGTCTGTATAGCCTGACCAAACAATACCCACTAAATCTACCAGTGTAGCAAATGACACTCACTGGTAATCGTTTCTTTAAGTTAAGATAATTTTATTTCAAAATTCATTTTACCTCAGAAACAAAATAAATAACTAAAGCACATTTGTTTAATCTATTTCTGATTAGCCCAAGTTAATTTAAAGTTTCTGCATAACAAAAAAAAAAAAAAGAAAACAATAAGACAATATTCCTTATAGCTTGCATCATAGGAAAAGTGGCATTGATCACGGTATCTCAAACACATCCAGAGTCTAGTTCTTGATAGTCTTTATATAAATCTACATCCAAAGTCCTGGTACTCTGTAAGTAAGCCACTGTTGGGCTCATTATACTCACTATGTTTCTGATACTTCTTTCATAGATTCACAACTTCTTCCGGTCAAGTCACACCCCATGGAGTATATTTGGTCAAGAAATTCCTCTCACTAATAGGCAAATATTTCTAGTGCTGTGGGTTTTCAGCCATTGTTTCAAGCTCACTTCTCACCAAAAGACAGAACAGCTCTATAAGGACCAGCAAAGTAACCCACAGACAGAGATTAGCAACTGAGGTGAAAGATAAAACTCCATGCTTAGCTTTGTTATAAAACTAAGGAATAACACTCAACATTGATCTGAACTTTCCCTTAACAGAACCCCTCATTCTGACCCTGATGACATACCAAATATATTATCAAATAAGCCCACCACTAACTTCACCCCAACCCCCCTATTCAAAAACAACTCAGCCCATAATCCATCACAACCCTGCCATCATTAAAGAATATGTTCTGTAAAAGTCCTGACAACTGTGACAAACATGATCTTGTAGAACCTGGAGGGAATTTAATAAACTTTACATGTTTTTTTTTCCCTGTTTGGGCATTGTGCCACACTGCTAACATAGCCATGAACAGAGTTAGATTCAGTAAGCGCTGCTGAGAAGCGTGTGCAAGCGTGCCAACAGGAAAACTTTCTTGGCATGCAAATCACCTCATAAGCAGGTGAATCTCATGCAAATTAGGCAGGTAGGGTGATCCTTCAAGCAGATAGGCAGCCTTGCAGACTCCGTGTCAGTGTCCATAGTGTACATGAAACAATTACATGTAAAGGACTGGAAACAGGCAAAAGTGGCTGTAAAAATGTAGGTAGATAGACATAAATGGAACAGCACACACAGATATTAGCAAAACTGTCCTCTGTGTGTTCCAAAAGTTACAGTAAATATATTAAAATATATATTTTTTAATAACCTTAGCATGTTTGCATGGCATGCTGCAGTGCACAAACATGCCTGTTAGAGATTATGACTATAAGGCTGACATTAATTGTGTTGTAAATATGTTGTAAATATATAAAGCACAGAATAAAACGTTTGCTTGAATATATGTATAGAGTTTAGCAATGTAAAATGGGCATTCATACTATATGTATAACAGACAGGCCTCTCTTCATAGCATCAGAAAAAGCCTAACAAAGCAATATTGGAAAGCAAGTATTACATGATTTTCTTATGTTTGCAGAACAAATATCTATGAACAGACATCCTTTTTTATAAACTCAGCAATACGTGATGTTTTTTTCAATAGGAACAGAACAGATGTTTCCTTTCATACTTCTGTTATTCTGATTGCGTGCATTTGTGCATTTTCATATCAGCAGAACTGCTGACAGGACAATAGAAAAGTCTAAAAACTGACATTATATGACTTCCCACAGAAGGCCAAAAAAGATACCAAGAGGAAATAACAAACTCTATGTGCGTGACTAGAACTGTATATAACTGTATTAATTCAGATATGTTAGAGGTATTTTGGAAGAAACATACTTGTTTCGAGGTATTGTATGGAGAAGGGAAAGTCATCATCTATACTGTTTGTGAAGAAAAACTTTGTAAATATATGCTACAAACTGACAAAAAGAGTACATGTGGTTTGTTTATAAAAAAATATTTATTGGTTACTGCTCTTAAAGTCAGATGCTGCATCAGTGTATATTCTGCAAGTTTCTGTGGTTAACAGACTGTGATAATTACACTTTGATTTCAGCTGTAAATAGCCAGCAAGACTTTGTGTCTTAAGAAGACTTTAAGACCAGTCCAGTCCAGTCCAGCACAACATAGAAGCAGCGCAAATTAAAATACATTTTTCAGTGGTGACCCTGACGAACATTCCTAGCCTGTATCCAAAAACAGGAGGAGTGAGTGGGTAATGCCTTGTATAAGGTCACTCCTGTAAAAGCACAGTAACTAATGTTTATGTGAAGTACTTCAGTTTTCTACAGTTTTCTACAGTTTGTAGCAATGCAGTTCGTCAGACGTCTGAATCCGGAGAGACTGCAGTGCAGAAAGTTGAGCAGTGCCATAAATTCTCCAAAAAAGGTATAATACAAAGTTGTAAGACTGAAACTGCCAGTTTTGCTGTATCAACTTCACAAGTGACAACAGAGACTTTTCAACCATCTACAGTAAAGCAGCTTGGCCATCTGCCTCTCTGTTGACTGGTAAGAACATTTTTTCTGTGTTACATACAGTATGAATGGCATAGAGGTAATAATAATAATAACATAATGAAATATATATACAGCATATTAGCAAACATAGAACCTTATTAGGTTAAGTTAATAGTAAGGCATTATACAAATGGATTACAATATTTGATTGGTATCTGAAACAAAATCATGTGTGGTATAAAAATGTTTATTGTGTGTAGAATGTCATAAAAATACAGTGCATGCCATTATTCAAAGGTTAGACTGTACAGACAAAAATTGTAATGGTAAAGAACCAGAAAAAGTTAATATGTTGACATTATATTCAAATGTTAGTTATGTTCTGTGACCAGATGTAAAAGGTTTATTTCAGAATTGCAACAACAGTCAGACCCGTTACTGATGGGACCTCTCGTACATTCTGTTACAAAAGAATGTAATAAACTTCTAAAAGACAGACACAATGAGTTCAGGAAGATTAGACAAGTTATACATACATTTTTTCAAAAGTGCTTAGGAGTTTCAGATTCAGCAGAACAGGCTCCTGAGACATATCAGGCAGACTATGAGGAAACTCTTGAACAGCAGTTGCAGGATAAAAAAAATAAATTAGCTAAACTAACAAAGACTAACTTCCTCTCATATAACAGCTGAGCTTAAAAGAACAGGAAACTACAGCTGACTTGTACAAAAGAGATATATTTTATATGTTTGTGTTTTGAAAATGGTTAAATATACATGGTAGGATGGTAGGATCTGATGTCTGGACAAATCATTCTCAAATGTTTAAAGCAATACATTTATCAGTACTACAGTAAAGTAAAACAAATGACTGCCATTCTCATAGCATAGTCAAAAGGTACACAAAACAGTTCTAGTGTATAAAAATTAAATAAACATAGTTAATAAGAGTAAAGATTTAAAATCACAAGACTGACATGCTTAAATAAAGATTTAAAGTCACAAGACTGACATGCATGTATTTTCTTTTTATCTGAAATACAATGCACAAGAATAAAAGGCAGACAACAGCAAATATAAATCATGTAAATATAAACATGTGTTAGTTAAGCTAATATCTAATATCTATTTTGTTTTTTACATTTTTTTATAGTTGTATAGTAACACCACACCAAACAGTTAACGTTCTGAATTTTAAAAAGAAATAAAGCCACAGATGGTATTAGTCAAACAGTTTTTGTAAAATTAATGGTAGGGCAGTTAAATAAAAAAAAATACTGAAATCTCACAGTATGACGTTGTCCAGTTCGATTCTCAACTAGAGCGTCTTCTGTGTGGAGACGTGTAAATGAGCGTACCTTCTTTGAAGGTTGTGCATCAGGGCTGGCAACTCGGTGCGTAAAAATCTACTGCCAATCATTAGCGGATCGGAGTTCCGCTGTGGCGACCCCTAACCGGGAAAAACTGAAAGACACAACAACAACTGAAATCCATGTAAGATGATTGTAAAATAATGTCTATTTATGTAGTATAAATGCATAGTTATGCAAATCACAAATACTTATTATATTTCTAAATGTTTTAAAACTATAAGTGTATTAACAAATGATTTAAAGAAAAATGTTAAAAAGGTTAACTATAGTTTACAGAGTTTAAATGTGAGCTCAGACCTTCCCAGGCTGGATAAACTGTTACAGAAAATGTTGGGAAAACAAGATCAAAACCAAGACTGATTGCCAGACAAGTGGATTATATTTTTCTAAAACATTATTGGTATTAAATTGTTAAAATGTTTACATGCAACCTTATTTGGTAATTATAATAAAACATCACAATTGTGCAACCATGCCCTTAATAATCAGTTTGCAAATAAATGTTAAACGTAAAAACCTTAGTTATATCAAGTACAGCCAGCAAATGGGCCATAATATGCAGACAGTTCAAATCAATTATGCAAAAAGGTATAAATACCTACTAGTGGTAATAAACAGCAAAAGCTTTATAAAAAAATATCAAATCAAACAAAGGACCATAGTTTGTTAACCTAATAAAGCAGATAAACAATAGTGCAATACTACAGGGGGAGGGGTATTTTTTTCAATTTTACACTGGCTGTGTGAGCAGCATTTCAAAAGGGAATAAATAAAGCTACAGAAAGAAATAATATCTCATTCCTTCTTGACAATACTCTTTCAGGGGGGAGGGGAAAACAGGTATTAGTGCATTAGAAATACTGGACTAAACTTGACAGGATAAGATAGTTTACAAGTTGTTAATAGCTATCATAATGGTTATTATTGTATTGTTTAGTATTAAATTGTATTTACAACCTGTTAAACTGTAAAGCTATACAAGAGATGGTTTAAAAAACAAGAGATGACTTAAAATTACTTTATTACAGCTATACAAGAGAGAGTAAAGATATGTAAAAAATTGAACAGGAATGGTCACTGTTTTTAATATGTTTTTGGCAAAAAAAATGTTGGTATAAAAAAAGCATGAATATTTTAATTGCTGAGTATGTAGTTTAAAATAACAGGATGTATGCCTTTGGTGCCAATTCCACTAGATATTTCTAAAGAGTCATAAACATTTTCCAAGATTTTGCTTAATATTGATGTTATTAAATTTGTAAGATTAGACTAAATGTACTTTGCAGTCTTTGTATGTACAAATTCAGAAAATTTCAGTACAAATGATAGTCTTTGTATGTATAAATACAGAAGAATTCAGTACAAATGAAATTGCTGTCTAGTAATGAATATGTGTGAAAAACCATAGGCCAGATTCACAAAGGCTTGCACGGAGTCTAAGAGTAGAGTAAGACTCCATGCAGCCAACATGTCTGCCGAGCGATCCAGGAATAGCCGGCAGGGGCGTGCAAGAGAGCTCCTAAAACGACTCTTACACAGACAGGGTTAGGTTATGCAAATTACCTAATTTGCTGCTGAAAGCTATGCAAATGAGGTAAATTTGCAATCCAGGAAACCCTAACCTGTCCGAATAAGAGTAGTGTTATTTGTAGAAACGTACTCAGTTGTCAACTGAGTACCGTTCTACAAATAGCAAAACGGAGCCGTGACAGCTCCAAATAAAGGATGCATCCAGTTGAGGAAGCATGCCAATGGCCAAATATATAACCACTGGCATTTTTCCCATTGCAAAATAAAAAAAAAATATTTTTTTTTACCTCGATCTCCGATGTTTAAGCATAGCGCAGCGCCGCGCAAATGAGCTGCGCTTTAAAAATCAGAAAACCAAAAAATAAAAGGCACAAATAGGGAATTCATTCAAAATATTAATCTGCCATGCAAGTAAATGGCAGGCTGAAGACAACATGGCTACTGAGTAGAGGTTGCTAATGGGGGAAGCTCGGTCTGAGAGAAGTAACTAAGCATTAGTAGGCAATCCTATGCAAATGAGAATAAGGATAGTGAATCCCAATATTCCCTGCTATGTGAACCATGTCCCTAGAGTGTAAGAGTAGGAAAAGGGGAGTAACAGAGTAGGAGATGGGTGACACCATGAGGGGGTATGTATGAAAAAGACTAATCTTATTGGAGCAGAGTGGCATGTTGTTGCTGTGAGTTACTCAGGACTAAAAGAGATGTGTCTACAGTTGTCTAAACTGAAATCAAGAAACTGAAAATGTACGCCATGGCTATCACTAAAGTTTCTTGCAAAGCTGCTTACACTGTGTGCATGTGTGTGCACACGTGTGCGTGCGTGTAAGCCCGTCTAAGCCTGTGTGCGCGGGTGTGCACCCATGTAAGCCTGTGTAAGGCTGTCTAAGCTAGTATACATGAATGTGCACCCGCCTTAGCCCGAGTAAGCCTGTGTAAGCCTGTGTGCTCGTGTGTGAGCGTGTTTGCGCTTGTTTGCACGGTGCTGCTCCCTGTGGAAACAGAAATGGGAAAAGAAAGGAAAGGAAGTAGTAGGAAGTTAACCAAGGAGAACTAGCAGAACTGCCAGGTGAAATCAATCAGAATCAGCCAATTACACAGGCAGTACACTAGCTCAGCCCAGCCCAGCACCTAAAACTCTGCAAACAACATTCCCCCATGTTTTTCTCAGAAACACTGCAACACTGCAGTCAACAAAGAGAAGTCAAAACTTAAAAAGCTTAAACTGAGACCTAAAAATGTTAGGGGCTGCCATTGCTGTTATAAGGCAACATGTGCAAGATGCCGAGGGTGGTGCCATTGCGAATGCTGCTGAGCAACCCACAGTGAGGAGACGGAGAAGAGTGTACAGACCCATGGTAACCTATCAGGGGCTACATGACCTGGAGATAGTGGAGCGCTATAGAGTGGACAGAGAGCTCCTGCAGCAAATTGTTGAGCTGTGCAGGCCATGCCTTACACACAGATCCAACAGAGGGGAACCCATCCCAGTCGAAACCAAGGTATGTGTTGGCCTAAGAATACTAGCAACAGGTACCTTCCAGAGACCAACTGGTGATATGATGGGGATTTCACAGGCATCAGCATCAGGAGTACTGCACCAGTTCCTGAATGCCATGTCAGCACATGTTGGTGATCATGTATATTTCCCCACTTCCCATGAGATATTGGCCAGCAATATGCATCTCTTCCAGCAAACAGCGGAATACCCTGAGGTAGTGGGTGCAATTGACCGCACGCAAATACACATCAAAGCACCAGCTGGTGAGCGGGGTAGGGCCTACATCAACCACAAGGGCTTCCATTCCATCAACTGCCAGGTCGTGTGTGATGCCCAGGGCATAATACTGAATGTGTGTGCTGGCTGCCCTGGAAGCTACCATGATTCCCATATCTGGCATCTGTCGCAGCTGTACCAGACATTTGCAAATGGGGACATCCCTGATGGTCACCTAGTGGGGGATGCTGGATACGCACTGGAGCCATGGCTGATGACACCCATCAGAAATCCACACAAACTTGAACAAGAACTCCATGATGAGGCACACACACAAACACGAAATGTAATCAAGCATGTTTTTGGGATGCTCAAGTCATGGTTCTGGTGCCTGGACACATCTGGTGGAGCCTTGCAGTACTCACTAACTACATGTACCCAAATTGTCATGGTATGTGCCATGCTACACAATCTGATCCTGCGAAAATAGCTGCAGCAGGAACAGCATGGGGCAGGGCCAAACAGCCCCCCACCATTGCCAAGGCCTGCACAGGCACAGCGTGACTCAGAGGTGGAACAACCTGAGCCTGCCCCAGTAGGCAGAAGGAGGCATGCCCAGTAAGCCTTGCCCTTGGCAAAGAGGCAATGTGTAGCACATACACTGACTCAGTACGAACCCTGGAAATGATACATCTTACTGACTTGCACATAAAATAAAAGGGATGCCCAACTTGACACTACCTGTTTCCAAACATGCATAAGGAGTGTAGTATGTGCATCTGACATAGGCAGCCCTGCAGCACCACCTGAGGCATGATTGCCATGTTTTACGCAATATAAAGCAGTGCTAAGCAGCTTTTACCGATATGTAGTATATGTAAACAAAATTGCTCATGCAATGTTGGCCAAGGTCGGCCAAAGCTGAGCAAAGTCAGTTAAACATGATCATATCTGCTTTACTGTACCTTAAGCAGTCTGGTTTGGCCAGCATGAAAATAAAAAGCAGTGATAGGGTTTGAACCCAGGATACTGTGCACTATAGTCACAGTACTGAACCACTAAGCCATGATAGCATTATAGTGATGCAGACACAGCAGGACAATTGTACACTAATGCAAACACAAAGCAATTCTGTATCATGCCCCTAATGAGGCAATTGGGTAACCTCACCCACATGCTTATGCAGACAGAGAACATCAGGCCAGGCGTTGTGATGTGGGTTGTGTAGGCTATGAAGTCGCAAGCTAATATATGTGGCAATGGACGCTAAGACCTGTAGTATACCAGTATGCCTCAAGCCAGTATGATAGGCAACAATACAGACTGTAATAGTTTCCTGTACATAGCAGTTCAGGCACAGCAAATGTGTATAAGTGTCAGGTGAAACCCACATCCTATGTACACCCACAGCAACAATCCGGTTGTACCCATGGTTAGAAATGTACAAAGAAGAGCTGCCCCCCCTGTATGTAGAAATGTTGATAGGTCTATGCAAAGTGTCTCATGGAAGCCCTGCAGGCACAGCATGATCCCTGTTGATCTATGACACAAAGGTGAGCCCTGCTGTAAAAATACACCTTGATTTACCATACACATATGGTATAAATGTGTATACTGTACGTGCTCACACACTCCAACAAATGTAGTGGATTTCAATCTGCATCAGACTGAAAGGTCATACTGGGCATGCTCACACACTTAGGCTAAATACGGATGTGATGATAAGGGATCTATGGACAAATGTGTATAGTCATCTCTACTTCCAGAAACACATTCACAAAGTGGTCTGAAAATCCTGCTATGTGTACACACAAACTGCCAAGGTCTGTGCATGTAGGTCAAATGAGGTTGCCACTACTCAGCTGTCATCAGACCTGTCAGAGACTACCAAAACACACTTGCCAGGAATCTGACTAGGCACGTTCATCAACTAGAAAGAACAATGAAGAACCTTAACAAGAGGATTACTGGCCTCAGATAGTTGCCCCATGCAACAAGAATGAATGTAACCCAAGCTGTACTCAGTGGCATACTGTCTACGCAGCAGATCTCTGCCCAACAGACAGGTCCATGTCATGGTTACACTCAGATCTGTTCTGAGTTGCAGCTCAATGGCACTAAATGTACAGAGCCAACTGATATTGGCAACATCCTGGCAGATAGGATCAGTGTTAACTTTACTCCCCTCTCACCCATGAAAGAGCACATGTCTATAATGGAAGACTGCAAAGTTGCTGTCATCACGGCTGCACAGGTAAAAAAAACACTCTCCGAAGCCAGTATCACAGCAGCCATGGGACTAGATAACTTCCCAGGCTGTGTAATATCTACTTCCCTGAAGTAAACATTAACATGGAGGTTCTGTGGTTACTGACATTTCCAGAGGACTGCAAACTAGGAGCCATCATTGTATACACTAAAGATGTGGACATCCTACCAAAGGGCCTCACTGAGACAGATGGCTGTTGTCCAAGCCATGGGCTGTAGCTCAATGCCAAAAGGTGCATTATCATCACCTTTGTTTAAATCTCTGTAGCCAAGGACTACAACACAGGTGGTAGTATACCTTACACTTTAAGTGTGACAAGAGACCCTGGGCCACGGGTGGACAGTGGATACAACTGTGATAAGCACATTCCCACAGTAGTCAGGAAACCCTCTTATGTGGCACACCTCATCACAAAATGTGTCTCATGCAGAATAAAAGAGGACATTGTTCCCCTCTACTCACCACTCACTAGAACTATAAAAGAGTACAACGCCACTGTTGCTATGTACCTCAAAAGACAACTACAACAACTGGAAAGCCAGCAGCAATACCTCACAAAGAACATTATTGGCCTGAAATACATGCCATACACAGACCATAGCAAAATGCTCCATCTGTGCTCCCTTGCATATCACCTACTCATAGGTGTTCACTGCGTAACTTCCAAAGCTATGTCAAACATGCAGCTGTTGGATATGATCCACATAAAACACTCACAATCACCCTTACCTTAGGACCCAAGACCACGAGTGAAATACAAAAGGAAGTGGTGTAGCCATTTACCTTATGGATATCCACACCTCTAGGTTACTGCCACAGCATGAGGCCTTGGAGACCATGCAAGTGCAACTAACACTGGACAAAGCTGCCCATCAGATTGTAGCCTGCTACAGATCATGTACCTGGTCTCAGGAACCTCACTCAGTATTCGGTAGAACAATGGCAAATATAAAGGTCATGTCAAATACCATTATATGAGGAGATTACAACTACCCAAACAATGAGTGGGTGAATTACTCGTATGCAATGTCCTTTGCCCAATGTGTCCTAGAGTTAAGAAACTCTAACACCCTGGAACAGCTGGTCAGCACGCTCACTAGAGGTGACAACATACTGGACATGATCATCACCAACATGCGGTACCAGTGTTCCACAACAGAGATAAACCCCTCGCTGATAATATCAGATCATTAAGTAATCACACTTGACATCCACATCCTGCTCCCACACCCAGTTAATGAAACAACTGTGAAAACATTTTCAAGAGCAAACAGCACACTTCCCAAAACCAAAGTGAAAAGTCCCAAAGCCCTCTTGCTGTAGGATAATGGTATACAATCTGCCAAGTCATTTACAAGGACATCCTATGAGCATCTACAGGGATGCATGGATCGAGACATCACAAATAAAAGCAAGATGCACTCCTCCAAAAATACGAAAACAATCTGGTGGTCGTCGCCCATAAATAAGCTAGACAACAGAAGGAGGAAACTAACACCTGATAGAGCCAACTTCACTAAAGGAAAGGCATCACTGATCATTATTAGGATGAAACAATGATCGCTCATTAAATAATCCAAGCACAGTTTCTAAAGACAAATTGCCAAGGAATGTAAGAATAACAACCACAAAGCCTTCTGTAGCTATATCAGACATGTAGGTGTCAACTTCCAAATATGCTGTCAGCTACTGAAAAAAGTAATGACATACACCAAACCAACTTTCACTGCCCACACCCAGGGGGACAAGTGCAGTGTAAACTCCCCCCATCACCCCCAAAAGGGCCTGTGACTATCACAGAAGGATGCAGAGACACAAACGTCATGGACATGCATGTAAAGACAACTCTCACCAAAGCTAAGAACATAGCATCAATGTAACTGTAAGTTGTCCCAGGCTGCGTCTTACACTAGGCCCACAAGGAACTACACCCTCACCTACATTCACTGTCCAGACTCAAGTATATCACAGGCTATGTACCCAAAGAATGGCATACACCAACAGTCACCCAGCTCCACAAAGGGTGTGCCAAAACAGAACCTGGAAACCATTGCCCAACATGTGTACTCAGCCTGGTCTACAGAGCTATTGAGCAAATCATCATGGAACCCATACACTGAGACATTGGAGATCTCCAGACACTGGACTCTGCACAACTTCACCTTGTTAAAGGCATAGCCTGGCTCCCAAACCTAGTTGACTTATTTAAAACAGTTACCATGAACATAGATGGAGGTAAAAGTAGTCTACACAGCCCACCTGGACCCCACTAAGGGCTTACCACACCATTCCCCACTCCATCATCATGGACAAGTGTACCAGCTTGAACATGAACAGCTATGTCACAGGATGGGTGGCCAAGTGGCTCCCAGATCAAACACACATGTTCATAGTTGTGGGTGCCATGTCCATCTCTAAGCCAGTCACACATGGCATCACACAGGTCTTAGTCCTGGGACCCTACCTGTTCAGTTAATACTGCTCAGAGGTACAGGCAAGCATGTCAGGTGTAAGGCTGAACAGATTTGCAGATGTCTGTTAACTGTGGTCCATAATTGACTGTACAGCTGACACAGACATTCTCCAGATGTGTCTTACAGAGACAGATACCTGGTGTCAAAACAATGCCCTCAAGCTGAATGGCAAAGAATGCATAGTCATCCCCTTTGGGTAATACAAAGTGCACACAAATTACCACATAGGTGGTAATCCAGCATGTACAGAGAAAGTAATTATGGCCCTAGGGACACAGGTAGATAGTAAACTCACCTTTGATGATCACATGGCCAAAGTGTTTAGACATTTGTTCAATGTAGGCCAACTAATGTCACCTAATGTAACACACTTCATATAGTCTGATGATGTCACCATCCTACAAGTATACCTGTGGAAAATATGACTCCCACTAATCTGTATAGTGCGTTGTGTTAATGTGTATTTCTCTAGTATCATGAAGTAGTTAGGGAGGAGTTTGAGTCCTGCACTGGGCAACTGTGTTTGTGTGTGTTCCCCTTGGGACGCAACAACCTTTTAGGAGAGTAGTGAAACACCTCAAAAGTGGTAATCTAACCTTTGTCAAGTCTGATGATGTCAGCATCTTACAAATAAACCTGTGGGAAAAAATACTCCAAATAATTTATATAGTGCATCGTGTTAAGGTGTACTCTTCTAGTATCATAAAGTAGTTAAGTAGGGGTTTTAATCCTGCACTGGGTAACTGTGTGTTTGTGTTTTCACCTTGAGAAGGAACAACCTTTTAGGAGAGTAGTGAAACACCTCAAAAGTGGTAATCTAACCTTTGTCAAGTCTGATGATGTCACCATCCTACAAATATATCTGTGGAAAAGACAGCTGACAGTAATGTGCATAGCGTGTCGTGTTAATGTGTACTTCTCTAGTATCATGAAGTAATTAGGTAGGGGATTGAATCCTGCACTTTGGGAGAGAGTGAGCTGTATGTGTGTGACGCTGTTGGTTAATGTGTTGTGGGTTTTGCTTTTACCACTGTATGACATATCAGTATGCATTGCACATGTGAGCTAGCTGTGTGTCAGATACATATCTGTACATATTACCTCAATGATTGCATGTGTGGGAACCCTGCTTTCTCCAAGACCACAGCTGCCATTCTTGCCAGACTGTGCTGCTGCTTCCCAGAACTTAGGTCACATCTGTATGCTTGTGACAAGGCCAGCCACTGCAGTGATCCCTGGCCTAGGTCATCTGTGTCACACAAAGTCATGATGATTCTTATTGGAATGTGTGAGTGAGGGTCTATGGCCGAGGTATATGTCAGACCTGTTCAAACACAGCAAAGTGTGTCCATGATGACTATTCATAGGTGTAGAACAATCTGTGGCTATGCATGCAGACCCCTTATTGCTTATGTGATCCACCAAGGGATTCCAGAATACCTTTGGAAATGTGATTAACAAAGGAGAGATGACATAACACTTGGTTGCATGTACACATTGGTACCTGTTCATCATGCTGGTGGCTACTACCTATGTGGTACTGTGGGGATAATATGTTCCTTATAGGTGGATGACAATGCTTAGGTTTGGCTTATAGCTTTACAGCATGGGTTTGACAACAGGCATCTGTCTGTATGATACCCTTGTGGAGTATGTTTGTCATCTGGAGAATGCATTATAGGCCACAGTATGCATTACCAGACGTGGATGGACATATCCCTACTGTGATTACTTGTACCTAAGGGAGCTATATGGCAAACAGAAGTGGTCTCAGTAATGGGTGCAGGTGAATACCAGTGGTTACTGGCATTGTATAGTACCTGAAGGATCCAAATGTTCCTGTGTGTCCTACATTTGTGTGTTAGTTGTCAAGACATCATCTAACAATTGGTTATGGTCAGGCTGTTGATGTATACCACCAGAATGCAAGACAATGACAGATAGTAACAGTATCACCCACAGCACAGTGTCAAACCATGTCATACACACATGTAATCAGGTGCCGGAATGTGTGTAGTACAATGCATACTGGCCACCAATAGAAACTATGGAGTGTTACTGTGTAATACAGAGCATGTCACCCTGGCCATGTGTCCACTATGCACGTACATGCAGACAGTCCACCTCCACCATGTTCACAACTGTACACCTGCAAATCTGTGTTACACACATCCCACACATACTGTCTACTCTCTAACACATGCTGCCAATACTGCACACATCAGCCAAGAGGCACGTGGCCAGACAACACACAATTGGAACCAACACTGTTGTAAACAACACTACAATGACAATCATAGCTTTAATGCATTATGCCTGCTCAGCTACACCTTCAAGCATATCATTACACTCTACAGCTGACAACATGCTAACATTGCTATACTGCTATATAGACACCCTGTGCATCAGCTCCATGGTAGCCATTTCTAGCGTCGATGTTACAGATGACAGGAGGTGGCACAGGTTTCATCATACGCACAGGGTGTGTTGTTGGTTCACCAGAGGCCTACAGTGAGCCATCCAATTGACATGTATGTGTGTGTGTGTGTGTGTGTGTGTGTGTGTGTGTGTGTGTGTGTGTGTGCGCGTGTGTGTGGGGGGGCAAGAATACTGTAATGGGCCAAAGTTGCTGTAATGTGTGTGGGTATGTGTTAGCCCTAGGTGTCTGGAGTATGTGTGTGTGTGTCTACATGCACACAGTTCCACCATGTGGCTGCCATATACAGGTATTTGTGGGACAGCCACAGACTGTACTTGTGAGGCTTTACAGATCACTGTCTCAGGCCATGGATATGGTACCTGTGCCTGGCAGGGGTGCTACTGACACTATCAGGTACTAAGCCAGACTGGGTACTATCCCCAGAGGTGGATGAATGCACACTGGACACAGGTCCCTGCTGGGACTGTCCAGAGCCACGTGCACATGGTCTTCTAGGACATTCTATGGACAGCCCACCCCCAACATTGCTGGAGCTGGTACTGGCACTATGGGAGCGGCTGTGGCTTGAGGGACGTCTGCGGCGACTGCCAGCTGCTGATATTGATGGCATACGTCCACATCAATGTCTCAGCCATCCCGCACTGTCCTGACACATGGACATGACATTGCAGAGGATATCTAATGTCTCTCCCCAACATCTATCAGTGACCTCGGTGTATTGTCAGATGGCACCTGCTAGGTCACAGATACTGTCAATGACAGCGGTGTTATGGGCCCTCTGTGCCCTTAGTCCCTGTCTGGTGTACCGTTCCATGCGTGCCTGTGCCTCCATGACAGCCTGGAACATGCATGACATTGTCAGACCTGTGGCACATCTGCCAGTGGCATGATGAGCAGCAGTGCTCCTATGAGAACCCCTGGACATCTGCCTATGTCGTACCTTCCAGACATCTGGGTATGGCTGCTGTGTTGGGATGCATGTGCCATGAATACCACACTGTCCTGGCCAATGCCAACAGTATGCTGTCCCTCAGCTATGGGCATTGGTGATGGATGTATTGGCAGTATGACTGTATGCATGGATGGGGTGGACAGCTGTGTACTGTCAATTGGTGGACCAATGACAGACCCTGGCAAACACACCTGTGCCTCAACACACCTATCTTCATTATCACTATGTGGCTCAGTGACATCAGTTTCCCTGCTGTAGTGAACCAGCCCTAACACAGCACCTGTGGGAGGGAGACAGGAAACACACTTTACAACCTGTA
Source organism: Protopterus annectens (assembly GCF_019279795.1). Classification (NCBI taxonomy): domain Eukaryota; kingdom Metazoa; phylum Chordata; order Ceratodontiformes; family Protopteridae; genus Protopterus; species Protopterus annectens. The sequence continues at coordinate 954,625,353 of NC_056737.1, forward strand.
CATGATGTCAGCACACATGCACACATGCACACATGAACACATGAACACATGCACACATGCACACACGCACACAAATACACTCCTCACTACAGCAGATACCCACACACACCACCAGCAATCCAAAACATACTTAATAGTGGTTGAAGGTGGGTTACAGTATCACAGGGCAAACAGTCATATCACACATGTCAGCATGCAGAAAGTTTGTTGCTCAAGACCATGCAGTGTGAGTGTAGACAGCCCGTGTTAATAACAGTATACATGGCTTTGATGCTTGTGTGCTGTTGTTCAGTGACTGGCCTCACAGCCACTCATTACATGGGTTTGTAAGGTGCCCAATAGGGAGCATTGACTAACATGAATGTGTTATGTGTTGAAGAGTGTCGCACAGCCCAATGATAGGCCTCTACCCCTCAGGTATATTATGTGTGCTGTGTGGATGACATGTGGGATACTGAAGTGTGACCTTACAGCAGGTGTCTGGATATGCTTTGTGTAGCATGTTAAGGTGTACTGCGTATGACAAAGTTGTGTATGTTGTGTACATGTGTATCAGTATGCCTATCCAATGTCCAGTATGGTGTTGCCACAATTGTGTGTGCTGCTCTGTGTATTGCATGTGATTGAGGCAGCTACTGTCATTACTGAGATGTGCATAGTCTCACAGCAAACATGCACAGCATGCATTATGCATAGGTGTGTTACATGTACATGGCCTACACCTCACCTATGACATGCACATTTCATTAGCAATATTAAAATTATGACACACTCACCAGCATTGTCCGGCTGCCATGCTGTCACACCAGAGGGACCTACAAGAATATGAGACAGTTTGTCAGTGGCCACAACTGTGCCATTGCTACTGTGAGTTTGCTAAAGTACAGTAATACAACAGTCGACAATCACAGGCGTACAGATTATATTTCAAATATCAGTGTTGCACAACACTATGCAGCACAACTGCTAAACACACAGTACACATATCACATATGCATAATCTACCAATACAGATAACAGTAGTCTACAGATAGGTCATATTACCTGCATGCTCCATGTCAACATGCTGGGTGGCTCCGGCCTCCATGATGACACATGTCAATTGCTGTTCCTGTGGTTGGCCAGGAGCCACCACACTTAGGAGCAGCTCCTCCACTCTGGTGAGGGGGGATGAATGGCCACCCCACCACCTGTGGCAAGCTGTTGTCGACAGATATCAGACGCACGCAGCCGGATATGTCTAATTAAATCACTGCAGTGATGGCGTACCTGCTCATATGTCCGGTTATGCATGCCTATGTCATTTACCCATCGAACGAGATCTTGCCACAGTGCAGTCTGCTCATGCTGGTCCTGGCTGGTTCTAGAGAACAGCAGGGTGTAGTGCTGCACCAGGCTGTTGTGTATTTCTGCCTCCTCTGCAGCTGTATAAGATGGGTTTCTTTGGTGGGACATACCCCTGGAAGACAATTAAACAAGATGTGGGAGCAAGTCAAGTGGCACACTTAACATCCTAAAGTACAGATATCAATTACCTGCCATATTTTGCATCTGATTGGTTGTCAGAGGATAGACATGTTCAATACCACATATTAGTGCTCAGGCCACAACTGGCTGACAGTCCCTGCCATGCTCTATATATCAAACCATGTTCTGCACAGCAGCAAAGAGAAGCCAGTATGTAAGACTATGCACCAGTACATGGCACACTGTATGTGACACAATGCACCACCTAGCCACAGGAGGTATATACCAAGCTAATGCATGAAAAAAGATGTCATCCATTGCAATGGATGTAAAGTACAGTTACAGTATTACCAGTATACCACAGTAGTCTTTGATGCCAAACCCCGGCCTAACATATGTGCACAGTTGTTGATATAGGTGGCATACTGCTGTACTAGACTATACATGTTGCTAGATACACACGTATACCCTGTAACACAGATATGATTGAGGGCATGGTACAGGCATAATTACACACACATCAGACATACATACAACACACAAATGTATGCCAACCCAGATGAGCTTTACCTGTGTACCATACAGTACTGTGTGTCACTACTTACAAAACCTTATGCCTGAGGTACTTAATCTGTGAGGACTACAGGGAACACACAAAACAGTGTTTCCAAGCAATGTGAACATTCCCCATACTGTACTGTTTAGGCCTACGGCTTCAGGTAATACTACAGTTCATATGGGAGTTGGATTCACCAGCAGTACCACTCACTAAGTATACATGTATTGCTTTAGCCTACAATGGGACACTACAGTCGACAACAAGGGACTAAGTCACACTGTATGCCATACTACTTTTTCTGCCTAGCAATAGCATACACATCTTTTGCTGGGATCACAGCTAGGACACAAACTATCATGACAGAAACAATTTCACACTAAGCTATCACACCTTTACAGACCTTGCAGACATTCACCAACACATTCACCATCACACTCAGTCAACCTCACATAGTAATTATTGCACTAAGTACATGTGTGTGTGTGCATCGTGTCATGGGTAGGTAATACACTATTGGCCCTAGGGCCTACAGCAGCCTAGCCATACCCTACCCTGGCCTTTGACATACATGTAATTTAATTTTACTTGCCCCTGTCAACCAGAGCGACAGAGGTGATTCCCGGGGTGTATTTCCTATCTCCCAACCAATCATCAGGAGTATTTATGACAACTGCTAATGAGGAGCTTTGTTTGCTATTGATAGATGGTTTGTTCCAGAGTATGGCATGTCTCTGAGTTAGGACTCTATCCCTCCAGCATGTGCTGTTTAGTGAGCTGACAAGGTGTAGGGCCCTAGAGCATGTATCAGGGAGGGATTGTAATATGTTTACGTGGAGGATGTCCAACAGCTATGGGTGTGACATAGCTCAGTATGTTAGGCAGAGGTCACCTCTGAGTAGGCGGTATGCAACACAGTGTAGCTGTGGTTTTGTGAGTCGGTCTGCATAGGGCATCTGTTTGTGGCTGATATTGCTCTTTGTGAGGTATGTCTGTGGCCTTTCCAGTTGCTGTAGTTGGCACTGTACTCTCTAATGGGTTTTAAGTGTGATGAGTAGAGAGGAACACTGACCTATATTTCCCTAGATTTCACACCTTTTGTGATGACGTGTACCACATAGACAGAGTACATGACCAGTGTGGCACTGTGATTATCAAAGTGGAGGCTACTGTCCACCTGTGTCCCATGTTCCCTTATCACACCTTCAGTGTTAGGTAGACTACCACCTATGTGGTAGTTAATTTGTACAGTGTTCTGGCAAGATGGGATGGCACTGCAGTGTCAACACTGAACTTCAGTCCATACCTTGGTCGCCAAGCACCTGTCGCAGTAAGTATGCCCCATGTCTCTCTCCCTCTATCTATATATATCTACATATCTATCTATAAATATACATATATATATATATATATATATATATATATACATATATATATATATATATATATATATCTATATATATCTATATATATATATATATATATATATATATATATATATATATATATATATATATATATATATATATATATATATATCTACATATCTATATATATATATATATATATATATATATATATATATATATATATATGTCTATATATATATACACACATACATACACACATACATATAAACATGCATTGCTGTACATATAGATGTACATATAGGCACATATACAGTCCACTATTCATGGTGGAAATATCAATTATGCGACAGTTGTGAGATATACAGTTATGTAATAATATTGCACAGTGTTGTGCAGACTGCATTGAACGTGTCCTCAGCCCATGCAGCTTTAGCAAGCCTCACTGGCTGCAACAATGCAAAATTGACAGAGTAAACCCACAGCGTTTAACCACCACATGTCATATACCAGCACTGCATGCTGTTTTCTTTGCCACACACTACAACCTACATAGAAATATGCACATAACAACCTTCAACAATATATATATATATATATATATATATATATATATATATATATATATATATATATATATACACCCTTCACAAACAGTTGCAGTAGATTATAGGGGGGCGTGGCCAAGGATGAACACAGGATAGCAGCAGATTTCTTCAGCTCCACCAATTTCATTACACTGACAGGAATTAATTACTTAAAAATTAATTTTTGAAGTAATTTTCTTTCTAAATATGTTTGTTTTATATAGTTCTTGAACTATATCTAAAAAAGAAAGGAAATTTTAACAATATTCCTGTCAGAAATCACTTTGGAAATTTTCCTGTCAGTTTATCAGTCTGAAATGAGTTCCAGTAAGACAAATTCTCAAGACTCCAGCATCAAGAAAGAACTTCAGTCTCTGATAACTATAATCCAGCAACTTACTGCTAAGATGGATAAAATGGATACTAAAATAGATACCTTCATAGAAAAAACTACAAAACAAATAGACTTGTTACATATAGACCTGCAACAACAGAAGATCCAGATGTTAGGCATAGAAGAAGCTGTGAATGACATGGAAAATAGAATCCAAGAAGAGGAAAACAACACTGAGTTTCTGCTGAAACAAAATACACATTTACAAACAAAGCTTGATGACATGGAAAATAGATCTAGGCGCAATAACATTAGGATTTTTGGACTGCCAGAAAATATTGAAGGTAACAATATTACTTCTTTTTTAACAACATGGCTTCCTAAAAATTTAGACTTACCAGAAGCATTCTCTTTTGGTATCGAAAGAGCACATAGATCTATAGCTAATACTAACTCTAACAAAAACTATCCTAGATCAGTTATAGTTAGATTTCTATCATCTTTTGATAAAGAGATGGTTCTTAAATCTGCTTGGGCTAAAGCTCCTGTTAAGATTAATGAGACAACTGTGTGTTTTGACAATGATTATTCTTCCATGGTAATAGCTAAAAGAAAAGTTTTTCTGCCACTAATAAGGGAGCTTAAAAAAACACAGTTTAAAACATACCTTCTGTTTCCTGCCAAGCTTAAAATCTTCCTTCCTGATGGTCCTAAAATTTTTGATGACTTAGACTCTGCTTTACTGTTTATCAAAAAAAATAAGATTTTGGATAAAATAAGAAGAAGAGACTAAAAAACAAATGATTTGTTCTATTTTTTTTCTCTCATCATTTTATTTCATTATTAATCTTTTTAAATATAGTTCCTGCATTTCCAGAAAGCCACAAATATTCTGAAAAAGATTTAATCAAAGTTATTCTCTGTGTGCAAAGAAATGTTTTGTTTAATAACCAGTCAAAATATCTGAAGAACTAATAACAAGCTATGATTCAATTTGTTTCTCTTTCTGAAAAAGAGAAGTAAGGTCAGTAATTTGATACATTTTTTTTCTTTCTCTTTTTTTTTCTTCTCCTTTTCTTCTATTCTTTGTTTAAACAATGACATTCTATTGAGATTATGTAGTGGGTAAAGGGTGGGGGAGGGCAGGGAGAGAAGAGTAATGAAAATATGATTAATAGAATAATAACATATTTATTCCTTGTAAAAAGTTTATATGTTCTTCAAATGCTATTCCTAATTATACTTTCTTGATTATACTGCTTATGCTTGTTTGTAAATAATCTGTCATGCTTTAACTAATAATAATTAGAACTAAATAATAGTAAATAATATGTTTTATTTTTAACTCTAGTAATATAAACAGTAATTAATATTCCATTGTATATACTTCTTATAGCATTCTCTTACATTTTTTTATTTCTGCCTTACACTCTTTTATTTTCTACTCTCTTTTTCTTTTCTTTATTAACATATAGAAATGCTTTTGATCATATAGACACAGTAAATAATAAGATTTGCATAAAAATTGAGTTGGGACAAAAATATTGAGTTTTATTACTTATTAATAACTTTGGGCTTAATTTCACTTACATAGCAGCTGTAATAACCTGTAAAATACATTGTGAAGGTTTTGTCATGTTTAGATGCATTTACACTGCTAAATGAATGTTTGTCACTAGTTTTTAATAAGTTTCCCGCCAAAATGTTAAGGGAGACAATCTGGGATGTGGGCTGTCTCATGCACAGTGTCCATGAGCTACTTCAAAAGCTTCAACTCTCAGAATTCTCACAGAGAAGCTGAAAGCAGTCAGTCTAACCTTTGACCTAGATATCACACTGACACATCACAGATTCAGGAAGAACACTCTACCAGGAAATAGAACTGATGCAAATGCGACTATGTGAAGGAAAATGAACTCTTTAACATCTACATGTGAGTTATTTTATATAATTACTTAAATATCTATGTTATAATTCATAAAATAAGTCAGTTATAATGAGTTTAAATGATGCAGTTTCTTGTAGTAAGTAAATGTCTTATTTTAGAAGGCATAGAAAATGAAACATTTATTCAAGTGTTTTTGAAAATCTACTTAACAGCAGCATAATAATCTGTGTTAAAAATTTATGTTCCAAACATATACATTACTATAACTCATTTAATTAATCTGATTGACAAGCATAAATAATTTTATAACTCTATTCTGGAAGAAATTGTCATGTGATATATTTTAAAGCAGTAGTATAGCATGGTTGTAAAATCTGGTTACTAAAATGTGTTTGCTGTGCATTATTTTGTATGAAGCAGACAGATTTATTGTAGGGACAGCAAGTAGGATAGTGCTCAGCAAAGACACAACTCAGTGAGATCATATATATATATATGTGTGTGTGTGTGTGTGTGTGTGTGTGTGTGTGTGTGTGTGTGTGTGTGTGTATATATATATATATATATATATATATATATATATATATATATGTATGTGTGTGTGTGTGTGTGTGTGTGTGTGTGTGTATATATATATATATATATATATATATATGTATATATATGTGTGTGTGTGTGTGTGTGTATATATATATATATATATATATATGTGTGTGTGTGTGTGTGTGTGTGTGTATGTGTGTGTGTGTGTGTGTGTATATATATATATATATATATATATATATATATATATATGTGTGTGTGTGTGTGTGTGTGTGTGTGTGTGTGTGTATATATATATATATATATATATATGTGTGTGTGTGTGTGTGTGTGTGTGTGTGTGTGTGTGTGTGTGTGTGTATATATATATATATATGTGTATATATATATATATATATATATATATATATATATATATATATATGAGTGTGTGTGATGGCTTCTTTTTTTTTTTTTTTACAATAATGCAAGTGTTTCTGAGAATCTGCATAACTATGCAGTATGATTTATAACAATTTCTATAAATACAATATTTTATTCTATTGATAATAATGAGTATAAGTAAAATGCTCATATACAAGCAATTCAAGGTTTTTTTTGGAAGCTGTTGACTGCATTTACATGACAGAAAATAGATGCATCTTAATATATGTAATGTCTGAATCATATTAGCCAAAGTTTTTGATTTAAATGAATGTTAGAACTTATTTTTCTCTCTTCTTGATTTTTAACATCAAGATTATTTGAATGCTATTTGAATACAAGTGTTTTATATTACATGGATGTATATAGTAGTATGAACAGTTTTTTTTTAAAAAAAAAGTTTATTTTAGTTTATATGATGCTGTTTTACCAAATGTGTAGTCTTGTCTTGCTAGATAATTGAATTGAAAACTGTTAACCTCAGTTAGATATAACTAGTATTAAATTGATAAGGTGGTAGCTGAGGTACTGCTGCTTAGGGTAGGGGGTTAACTTGAGAGGTAAATACTACTCTAAGTTGGAGTTTATAACTCCAGGCTGGATGCAAGGTTTAATCCTTACATTATTTTCACTTGTTCATTGTTATATGTATATAGTTTTGACATCCACAATATATTTTGCACACTCATTGTCACTACAAACAAAATTGAATCCTATACAAAATCCCATAAGAGATTCAATAAATACAGCTATATTTAAAGGTACACCTAAAGGAGGAGATGTAACATTACTTATGTTGTTATTTGTTATTTTGATCATAAGATTCTTAAGTTTTAAAAATGCCAAATGACATCTTTAAAAGGAATTTTTAAACATTAATGGATTGAATAATCCGTGTAAAAGGGCAAGCCTAATAAGATACATTAATTTACATAAGGCCAACTTAGTCTTCCTGCAAGAAACCCATCTCTTGAAAAAAGATATTGATAAACTAGCCACAAACAAATATACAGTATTGGTTAGTTCAGAGCACACTCAGAAAAAAAGAGGAGTGGCTATTTTATGGAATAAAAGTATGCCCATTCCTAAAACCATTAAGTCTTATCAGGATGACAAAGGAATGTTTTGTATGGTTACAATACAAATTAATGGGAAGACTTATACTTTAATTAATGTTTATTGGATACCTGGAATTGGTATTAATACAGTGAAACATCATCTTGATAAGATCATATAATTCTCTATAGGAGATATTATTTTAGCTGGTGACTTTAATTGTATACTACATGAAAGTGATACTACCACTATAGGAAAAAGAAGAATTACATCCAATGCAAAACATTTAAATGATTTTGCTAATTATTATCATTTGAATGATATTAATAATCAGATAGATTCAAAATCATTACCATACACCTTTTTTCTAACAGATACAAAACTTATTCAAAAATAGATAGGGTCTTTATTTCTAACCAGATGGTAACAGATTTAATTAATTCCAAAATCATTTCATGTCCTATATCTTATCATAATTCAATTGTTTTTGAATTCATGATAAAAAATACTCATAATGTTCAGATCAAAAGGATACCAGCATACTTAACTCAACTAAAAGACTATAAAGAATATATACTTTCAGAAGTAAAACATTTTTTAGACATAAATAATACTCCTGAAGTCTCCATTGTCTATGTTTGGGATGCCTTAAAATCATATCTATATGGACAAAGTATCAGATGGTATAATAATAAAAGGAAATCTTGGGATAAGGAATTGTTAGATATTCAAAGTAAATTAGACTCTTATAAACATAATAATAAAGAAAATATTATGGACAAGAAAGTTATTGAAGAAATAAACAAACTAAATGAGAAATACAAAGAAATTTTAACTCATAAAGTTAAAATAACTTTAGAGAAATACAAGTTTTGTCTTATTCAATAAGCCCCAAATACTTACATAGACTTAAAAATAAAACAAAAAGGTTGAATAAACAAAACCATATCAAAGAAATCTTTTCTCTAAGGAAAAGAAGAATGTTTCTAGTATACCAGAAATACTAGATGAATTTAGAAATCACTTTCACAAAATTAACCATAATAACATTAACATGGAACCTAAAGATAAAATAAAGGAGTTTATAACCACAAACATGAATAAAAAGCTTAATAAGCAACAGATTAAACTATTGGACAAAAGTATTTCATATACAGAGGTTATTACACAAATAAATAAGCTTAAATCAAACAAAGCACCGGGTAATGATGGTATTATACCAGAGATATATAAAATCCTTTCTAAAAGTACATATTCATTAATACATAAGGTTTTTATTTTGGCCCAAACTGAGTTAATAACCCCACATCTTGGCAATATACATTTATTTCACCAATTTTAAAACCTAATAAAGATCCAACTAGATGTACTTCATATCAGCCCATCTCATTACTTAATGTTGATTATAAAATGTTTATGAGTATTTTTGCTGATAGATTGAAGACAATCATCCCCAGCATTATAGATATAGATCAGACAGGCTTTATTGTAAATAGAAATACTTTTGATAATATAAGAAGAACTTTAACATTAATTGATTTTGCAAATAGGAAAAAGAAAGATTTAACACTTATTAGTCTTGATATAAGTTCAGCATTTGATTCAGTAAGTTGGGACTATCTGTTTACCTTACTGAAGTGCACAAACTTCTCAGATGCATTTGTAAATCTAATTGAGCATTTATACAAAGGAACATTGGCTTATATTAAGGTAGGAACATATGTTTCACAAAAATACCCATTTTTAAAGGTACAAAACAAGGATGTCCACTTTCTCCACTATTATTCACTTTAGTAATGGAGCCTTGGGCTAATTTGATCAGAAACAGTACTGACATAGAGGGTTTTGAAATAGATGAAAATACAACATCCAAAATTCAACTTTTGCAGATGATGTTCTAATTACATCAGCAGGATCTAATTCTTCTATGCAGTCTCTATTTGATAAAATGATGAATTTTAAAAGTATTTCTGGTTTAATATTCAATGAAGAAAAACTAAAATACTACCTATATATACACGAAAAATATTCTCATTAGTGATTTTACTAAATATGTACCCAATTCAGGTCAGATAACTTATTTAGGTATAATACTATCTAAAGATATTAAATCTATTATATATAATAATTATAATACCTGTTTTCTTAATATACAAAATCTTTTTAATACCTGGAATAATATGTTTTTACTATGGAGGAGAGACTTACAATTATTAAAATGATAATATTCCCCAAGATTTTATACTTAATACAATCAATAATACTTCCACCTACAAAAATAATTATCAAAAAACTGAATACACTAATGTTAAATTTCCTATGGGCACCTAATAGACCTAGGATTGCTTTAAAGAAACATACTAATAGCTGGTCTCAAGGGGGTATTTCTTTTCCAGACTTTAATTTATATACTTTCTCTTCTATTGTAAAAGTTATTACTTTATTAATAGATCAGTCATATGTTGCAAAATGGAAAGATTATTGGGAGCTAATTAGTATGCACTTCATGAAAATCTCCTTAACACATAAAAATATGATTGTAAATAACTCCATGTTATGGTTACTAAAGGAATTTTGTACTTCACCTATTACACCTAAACATATGGTTTGTTACCCATTAAATATTATTATTAGCTATCGTAACTTTATATTCATGCACCCTAAGTATAGGGAATGGAATTTTATTATATTCCCTATAATGTATACTCAGGGTATGCTTTTGTCATCTACTTATGAAGGAACTCATTTAGCTATAGATAATGATCTAAAATATTGGTATCAGTTGATATCTGATAATAAAGTTAAAAATCTAGATTCCTTAAAACAAGAATTTGATCTAAGAGAAACTTGCTGGTTAGAGGTTCAGACCTTTAGACAACATCTCATTAATAAAATAGATATAATGTCTATAACAGTTAAAGAATCTATTCCAACACTGATTGATTACTTGATATTAAATTTACAACATAAAGTTTCTGATAAAGGTAAACTTTCATACATACATAAAATTATCAGACAAGAAACTTTTTACAGTGTAGATACATACTGGAATTATTTCACTTCTATTAATGGGGACCCACCAAATCAACAAGATAAACAATATATATTGGAATCTGCCTATAGAACTACGTCTTCCATTGTCTGGAGACTTTATACATGGAAATTTTTACATAGATCTTTTTATACACCTTTGATGATGAATAAAATAAATAATAAAGATAATCTATGTAAGAGATGTAATGTTGAAATTAATGCTGACTGGGCTCATATGTTTTATGACTGTATAAAATTGAAAGAATACTGGAAGTCAATTAATGAATTTTGCAGGCTCTTTTTACAGATAATTTCATTATTTCTAAATCTCTTATATTATTCAACACACCTGTACCTCAAAGTGTTAAAAAGGTTAAGCTTCCCTTGTTATGGTCTATTCTAGCAGTGGCTAGGAAAATAATAACCAGAAATTGGATTTCAGATACACCTCCTTCGTTCAATGAATTTAAAAATGTTATGAATATAGTGTGCCATATGGAAATAAACACAATTAGGTCAAGAACAACTTGAAAAACATCTTATTATATTGTATGGGATAATTTACAAAATTTGTTAAAAAAATTCTAATTTCAATAGCATGGTATTTTAGTTTAATTAATTGATCTGATTGTAGTGGATGTCTTTGTAAATACTTTAGTTGTTTTGTTGAATATTATAATAATATCTATTTTTAATTACTTGTATAAAATTGTTATGATATTTCTCTTATATGTTAAAACAATAAACCTGTTTTGAAAAAAACAAACAGTTGCAGTATGTCCCTTGCCCTATTTACATGTACAGATACATAGAGATACGTACTGCTGCCACATATGGATGATTCACAGTATGTAGAGTACTCTTCATAAACATCTACTACATGCCAGCAAATACATATATGTTACATGCCTTTCCTTTGTATTGCTCTGTTCCATCTGTTTTTAAAGGAAATAATTTTTTTTAATTAATTAATTTATTTATTTTTCTCTTTTGCTGTTGCTTTTTCTTTTTCTGTGTCTCTCTGTTTCTGTCTCTTTGTCTGTCTTTGTGTCTGTGTCTCTGCCTCTGTCTCTGTCTCTCTCTTGCTCTCACTCTCTCTCTTGCTGCAATGAGATTATTGCATGTGTGGACAGCAAGTACAGCCTGCTTTTCTAGGTATCTGCACATGTGCATGTGATGGCCTCTGCATCAATTGGTGCCCACCATTTACTAATTGCATGCAGCCTGTTGTGTGGTAATTGCAGTACTCACTGTCATAGCAGCCCACTGCTATAAAATGCTAGGTTAGGTAGGTGTAGCCCTTTCAGCTTTCCTAAGTGGGGCCCATGCTTGTTTGCTGTGGACATGTTGTGTCAGTCAGAAGGTTGGTATACTTCTTATCTCTGAAGCTAGGGTTGTAGCCAGTGATTTGCATGTTGTACTCAAACCTGAATGTTGCTGCTTCTAGTACACACTTGTCAGTGTAGAATTTTACTCACCCCTCCAAATGCTTACACAAGATACATGGGAGTATGTACTTTTTTTTCTAATTAGACAATTAACTGCCAGACAAAAGTAGTTATTGCAATGTATTCCTCTGGCACATGAACTGTTTGTGAACTACTATACTGTAAATATTAATTACCTAACTTCTGAACAGTTTGTTGTTTATTTGTGTTGACATTAGGACAGGCTGCTCAAGACAACTGGACACATTTCAGTACTGAGTATGCCTACCTACATCCTTGGTAGAGCCTGAATACACAGGTATATTGTTCTTTTGGGTAGGGGTGCAGAAGTACAGAGAGCATTATATATTATTGTGTGATATTTATCTTGCTGAACATACAGGATTACTGTGTACCTGTTAGTCTAACAAGGCAAGTAGTCTGTCTGTGTAGCTCCCACTTGTGGACATATCCAGATGGTAGCCAGAGGTTAGCCTATTATTCTTTGCCTATGCACCACACTGGTCTTTTCTGCACTGGAACAATAGCATTGTCACAGTTGGTTGCTAACAGTACATGGCTACATCCTTTGATATTTCTGTGTTGTACTCCTACATAAGGGTATGCTTGTGGGACTCATTCCAAAGCTATTTGCAGAGTGTGTAACAGCAGAAAAGCTGAAATGCCTGTGTGTTTCTGCCTCTGCCAGACCTCTGATACACTCAGGTATATATTTGAACAGCCTCAGGAAAAGGTACATATAAGTGAGGTACACCTGTAATATATTACAGACATTAAATTAAGACTGTGAGACAATCAGAGCATATGTATTAATACACCTTTTCTGACGTGCATGCAGTGTGTACTCTTACTTATTGACGTTATTCATTAAGTGTAATTCCCCACTTTTCGGCCTACCGTCAGTATTTTTCAGAGGGATTCTGAGGGACAAAGCTAACATTTGTTTACGAATCAGGGACATCCTTGAAAAGCAGTCACAGTTGGGAAGTATGGCCTCTGCCCTATTCAAATATGCCAGTGTTTATCCTACTCTGATACTGTGTGGGGTTTGTAAAATGCTACTGTAACATTATTTCATGCTAGAATGGCTGGTTCTCTTTTCACAGTCATGTCATGCAATTCCACAACAACTGCTGGTAAAGATCCACAGAACAAGATTTGTGTTATGGCATTCCCATTTTCCCTTTACATTCACTCATTGTAATGCATGATATATTTATTACAGCACCAACTTGTTGTATATCTACTGTGGCCTAGTGGTACTTCATGCAGTGTAGTGTGTCCACGGTCTGGGGTTCAAGACTGACAGAGGTGTTTTACTTTGCTGCTCAGCAGAACAAGGGCCCTGCCATGCAAAGTGACTAAGGCACTTTTAAGCAGTTGTAAGTGGGTTTGCGCAATGCTTACCAATACGTAGCTAAACGCACACTCGCTCAAACCCACTAACTACTGCTTAAAAGTGCCTACTCCCAACAACCCCCGTGCTAATTTCTTTGAAAGAAAAGAAAATGGGGAGATAGGAAAGTGGTGAAAAAGGGGGCACAAAGAGGGAAAGACAGTAGGGAAACCAGCTCAGGATGTGCAGGACGGGTGTAGGGAAGGTCCATAGCCGCCTATTTCTTTACCAGCAACAGCTGCGCATATGTTAGTAATTTGGAGTGAAATTTGAAACCTTCCACCCCTGAGAGAGGGGTGAGGACAACAAAGTATGTTGTATTGCCAATTATAATTATCAGTTTACATGTCCAGCGGACATGTGTGTGAAATGGGCAGCTATGTATGGGGTGTAATTTTTTTCTGGGAACAGATTGCCCTTTTTTTTTTCAGGTGAGAGTGGAATGTGAGGTAGAGGAACTAGGTATATTTTGGGAGGTAGGTTGGGGAGGTAAACAGACAAGACAAACAAGATGCATACAGGGGCGGAATATGACACATGGGGTGGGTGAACACAATTGACTGGGACGGATGTTTGGAAATCACAAGCCCATGAGCCCACAGATGGTAACAGTGGAACTGAGATCCCCACCCATGAGCAGTCACCACTGCACCTTCACAGCCCCGAGGGTGGCTGTGCTGGGGGCTGTGTAGGAGGGGCAGGCTCACCCATGAGTCACGCCACTCTCACCTCGAGCTGGCGTAGGGGATCAGCGACTGAACGCTGGATCTCCCTACGCACCACATTCCAGACCCTTTGGAGGGTGACAGGTGGCCCTTCTCTGCCCACGCTTACACAGGGGGGATGAGCCCCATCCCCTGCAGTGATTCCAACCAAGGGTGGCACAGGACCAACGGAGGAGGAGAGCTCAGGCTGGGCACCGGATCTACTGGTGCCAGGTGTAATTGCCAGCTGAGGAGGGACAGTTGGGTCCGCTGGGACCGGCCTTCCCGTACATTCTGTGTTTAGGTGTGTTTAATTACAACATAGACAACAGCATTCCAAATTAGTTGTAACAGCATGCAGTAATATTCCCATTAACCCAACACACCAGGGTTCCAACAGTCGAATAGCAAGCATAACACATGCATATATTGAATGACAGTGGACATTCTAACAGCATGCAAGGATGATTGGAGGCAACAGGCCACCAAGACTATGGTGTTTGAACAGGGCACATGCATCAAAGTAAATGCAGATATTTATAGAACAATAGGACATATGTCCCAACAAATGTTATGAGATTAGACATACCCATTGAGGTGTGGAATTGCATTGTTTATGCACATACAGTAGGGTGTAAAAAGATACCTCCATTAACATCTTATAAGTACTTTTAGTCTACACTACATTCCTATTGACTGCATGTGTATATCCCCTACGTGTATTATTACACTAGGCAACATGCATTAGGTTGTGCAATGGGTTTGGCTAGTTCATTATATACCTGACCTATATCTGACATACTAACTGTCCAAGATGCAGATGTTACTGCTACATAGTTATATATTTTATTTATATTTATATATCTACATATCTGGATGTAACCAAATCACTGATACCAAATCCACCACTCGAGGCAGGTTGATGTTCTTCAAGAAAAGGACTTCCACCAAATAAAAGTTTCAACACAGTTTATTATAACACAAACTCCAAAAGTTAAAACACTACCAGATTTTTAGGTTAAGCGCTTTCATCTGAGTGTAAACAGACTTCTTCAGAACCAATAGTTACACATTAATTGACCCTTTTAAAGCCTTTTTGGCGCCAAAAAATTTTTTTCTTTCATTGTAAAACTTCATTGTTTTGAAAAACAATAAACAATAATTTCTATTAAAAACTAGAATATTGAACATGTGTGGATGTATGTAAATGTTATGTATATAAGTTTTAACATGTTATAAAAAATAATAAAATATTATGATAAAATATATTCCTACAACCTATGGTTTCATGTAATTTATCAAGTGTATTTTAAATATTAATTTACAACATGAAACAATACTTACTGTGGGTCTTTTACCCATGATCTACTAATAAAAAAGGTTTTATACTAATACTATCGTTAAGACCAGGGGCAGTAGTGGCATCACAATAGATTTGCCACTCACTCTCTTTCTGTGCCAAAAAAACCTTCCAATTCCCACCACAGGCTGAAATGTCCACCTGGTCAATAATAGAAAATGTAAATGTGTGATCTTCCCCTTTGTCCAACACGTGCTTACTTAATGCATTTTTGTTGTCCCCCTTTTTTATTTTGTATAGATGTTCATAAATACGTGTTTTTAGTTTCCTTTCAGTCTTGCCTATGTAATAGGCTCGACAAAGTGAACAAGTGGCAAGATAAACTATTCTTTGGGTATTACAGTTACCTTTCCTTCAATAACACTGTTCTCAAAATATTGTCCAACTTAATTGTCTTGTTCTCGTTAATATGTTTACACTGGCTACAGGAACCACATTTCCTGGTTCCACTCTTTGTTTCTATGGGTTTTGTTTTTAAACCACCCTCTAACATTCTTTTTAAATTAAACGAAGTTTTACAGACAGTAATGGGCTTGTTCACTGAAAGTAAACTATTACCCTCCGAGGTATTTATCAACTCCCAATGCCTGTTCAAAATCTCCTTCACTAAATTGGTGTATGGGTTGAACATGAGGAGGGTGGCCTAATGGTTAAGGTGTTTGCCTTACAAACACAAGGTGCTGGGTTTGAGTCTCACAAGGGATAATTGGCTAGGCTTAAAATGGCTTGCAAGGGCAGTTAGCCTAGTACTAATCTATGAACCTAATCTATGAACCTATACATACTGTCCTGTCAACTTCTCCAACTTTCTTTCCCTTTTTGTCTGAAATTTTTTTTCCCCAAAAGGGGTGTATATCTATTTCCCCAACAGCTTTTTACATAAATTACCACCTTGTCTAACATAACCTTTGGATAATTCCTATTCAAAAACATTTGATAAATACCATCGATTTCGCTTTCCATAATGTCCCTGGTAGAGGACATTCTAGCTGCTCGAATGCACTGCCCTTTAAAAACGTTCTTAAAAATGTGCAGTGGATGGCAGCTACTATACTCAATGTAATCATTCGAAAAGGTAGATTTCCTAAATATTTTAGATACAAAACCTCCTCGAGTGTTACTGATATGGGTATCCATACCCATGGGTACCCTTTTGAACAGAGTTTATCTATGGTTCTGGAATCTTTGGGAGGGAGTAATGGTAACAGTACCTTGACTAATGACAAACAAGTTACACAAAGTTCATTGGGTCCATTTGTTCTGACTTTCGCTGGCTTTAAGGTATATAATTATACAGAGTTTTACATTTCACAAGAATTTTTTACCCTTTTCAGTAAGGGTATGAAATGTATTCCTACAGCAAAATTCAATTTAGTGGATGTAGTTAAAGAGGTTAAATTGTTTTGTCATAGAGTCAATTTGGCAATACAATTTAGGGACGAACAGAACAATACAAATAAGCATCCCTATGTATGGAAATTGGTTATCTAGAAAGAGTGCATACATTCCTCAATCTAACCCCCAAGTGGCACTCTATGAAAAGATGGTCTGTAAGGACATATATAGGCTTTATAAGAACATACGCAACAATTCTTGTCATGGTATACAATTCGAAGATAATCTATCAAGGGGTGAAAGAACTTGTCTGGAGGAAGTAGTGGCAAATTCCAATATTAGGATTATGAAACCAGACAAAGGAGGGGGTTTGGTAATTTTTGACACACACAATTACAATACGGCCATTCATGATATTTTGTTCACTTCAGGGAACTATGAAGAGGTGTCCCTTAATCAAATCAACATAGGCTATCGGAGGATAGATTTGGCCATTGAAGAATATTTATTGGACGATCGGATTACTAATGAAGTTTATAACTTCTTAAGAACAGAATTTCCAAAAATGGCCACTATATTTGGAATTCCCAAGACACATAAATCCTTGGAAAATCCCCCTTTTAGACCTATTATTTCTGGTTCATATTCAAAAACCTATAATATAGGGGTCACTATTGACCATTGGACAAAACATGTTTACAGTAAAGTTCCCCATCTTATAAAAGATTCTTGGGAATTTTTGAGTAAACTTACACCTGAAGTATGGGTTGAAGATCTTACTTTTTTGACAATTGATGTTCAAGATTTGTTTTCATGCATCCCAGGACCCACAGGAATTGAATTTTTTGGCAATAGTCTAAAAAAGTATTCAGGACTATCATGGGACAGGATTAGTTTGATATTGGACATGATGGGGTTAATACTGGAACACAACTACATACAATTCCAAGGAGAGTTGTTCAGGCAAACCAAAGGGGTAGCCATGGGGGCCTCTTGTGCCCCCATTTCTGCCAATTTGGTTATGCTTGAATGGGAAAATCTGTATGTCTTTCCTAGTGAATTTTTTAAAAATATCACATTGTATTCTCGATTTTTGGATGACCTGTTCATTATTTGGAAAGGGCCTATCGAGGACATACATAGGTTTATAAATTACTTAAACAACACAACGGATTTTCTTAAATTTACTTTTAAATTTGACAAAACCGGAATTTCTTATTTGGATACTTATATCAGTAACACTCGAGGAGGTTTTGTATCTAAAATATTTAGGAAATCCACCTTTTCGAATGATTATATTGAGTACAGTAGCTGCCATCCACCGCACATTTTTAAGAATGTTTTTAAAGGGCAGTGCATTCGAGCAGCTAGAATGTCCTCTACCAGGGACATTATGGAAAGCGAAATCGATGGTATTTATCAAATGTTTTTGAACAGGGGTTATCCAAAGGTTATGTTAGACAAGGTGGTAAGTTATGTAAAAAGCTGTTGGGGAAATAGATATACACCCCTTTTGGGAAAAAAATTTTCAGACAAAAAGGGAAAGAAAGTTGGAGAAGTTGACAGGACAGTATGTATCATCATGTTCAACCCATACACCAACTTAGTGAAGGAGATTTTGAACAGGCATTGGGGGTTGATAAACACCTCGGAGGGTAATAGTTTACTTTCAGTGAACAAGCCCATTACTGTCTGTAAAACTTCGTTTAATTTAAAAAGAATGTTAGAGGGTGGTTTAAAAACAAAACCCATAGAAACAAAGAGTGGAACCAGGAAATGTGGTTCCTGTAGCCAGTGTAAACATATTAATGAGAACAAGACAATTAAGTTGGACAATATTTTGAGAACAGTGTGTTATTGTAGGAAAGGTAACTGTAATACCCAAAGAATAGTTTATCTTGCCACTTGTTCACTTTGTCGAGCCTATTACATAGGCAAGACTGAAAGGAAACTAAAAACACGTATTTATGAACATCTATACAAAATAAAAAAGGGGGACAACAAAAATGCATTAAGTAAGCACGTGTTGGACAAAGGGGAAGATCACACATTTACATTTTCTATTATTGACCAGGTGAACATTTCAGCCTGTGGTGGGAATTGGAAGTTTTTTTTGGCACAGAAAGAGAGTGAGTGGCAAATCTATTGTGATGCCACTACTGCCCCTGGTCTTAACGATAGTATTAGTATAAAACCTTTTTTATTAGTAGATTGTGGGTAAAAGACCCACAGTAAGTATTGTTTCATGTTGTAAATTAATATTTAAAATACACTTGACAAATTACATGAAACCATAGGTTGCAGGAATATATTTTATCATAATATTGTATTATTTTTTATAACATGTTAAAACTTATATACATAACTTTTACATACATCCACACATGTTCAATATTCTAGTTTTTAATAGGAATTATTGTTTATTGTTTTTCAAAACAATTAAGTTTTACAATGAAAGAAAAAAATTGTTTGGCACCAAAAAGGCTTTAAAAGGGTCAATTAATGTGTAATTATTGGTTCTGAAGAAGTCTGTTTACACTCAGATGAAAGCGCTTAACCTAAAAATCTGGTAGTGTTTTAACTTTTGGAGTTTGTGTTATAATAAACTGTGTTGAAACTTATATTCGGTGGAAGTCCTTTTCTTGAAGAACGTCAACCTGCTCGAGTGGTGGATTTGGTATCAGTGATTTGGTTACTTTCGTGGTACATTGTCTTTGGTTTTCTACATATCTGGATGTGTTCACGTGACATTTTCAGTTATTTTTCTACAGAAACCTACATTTCATGTAGCACACTGACATTTCTGGGGAACACATTAACAAGCTACTCATGTGCCAGATTTACCTATGCATGCCAGCCATTAACCAACTGTTGAGGACTGTATATATGCTTCACAGCTACTGGCACTTCATTCATCCACTTTATATGGGGCTGCCCAACTGTGGGTTGACAGCACTTAATACAACAGTACTATTTATATAATGCAAGGGTACAACAACATTTCAAAGTAAGTGACATAGACACACTACAAGTATTATACCTTTATTAATTACATTACACACTTTTCTACATGCTCTCTCATTTATTTGATATTACAGTGCATACAGAAGACTTATTCAAGACGTATTATACCTTTATTAATAGGTTACAACACTCTTTTTTAGGCTCGCTCACTTATTTTATATAACAGTACATGCAGAGATATTATTCCGGACTTATTTTACCTTTATTAATAGGTTACTACACTCTTTTTCTGGCTCTCTGACTTATTTTATATAACAGTACATGCAGAGAAATTATTCAGGGCATTCTATGGCTTTATTATTGGGCTACAACACTTTGTTTCAGGCTCTCTCAACTATTTTATATAACAATACATGCAGAATAATTACTAACCTGCCTGGTGGTGACACCTTAGCAGCCTATCTGCATAGGCTTGCTGCTTTGCAGCACGGACACCTGCAGCTGTGAAGTAAATGAAGGGATATTGAGACATACCTATCCATTATATAGACTAAATTAGCATGTCTTACATACTTCAATCCATGGCTACCTACTCAGTAGTGGGGCATCTTGCATGTCATGCCCCTCCTGTATCCATTGGTTCAGTAGGTCCTGCTTCCATCTCTTCAGGTCTGCATGGTGGTGACGGACCTGCTCACCAGTCTGAGGGATGCCTGTGGCACTGGTGAGATCATGAGCTAACCAGTTCCAAGCCTCTGCTTTGTACTCCGTCCCTTGGAACTGGCCCTGCAGGAGTCTTGACTCATGACGGTGGACAAGGTGCCAAACCATGTATTTTGACTCCTCGATGCCTCAGCATTGCTGTCGAAAGCAAGTACCCTCTCCAGCACCAGCCATTCTGACTGCAGATGGGAGCTACAATCAGTTATAGTGAGAATTCCCACCTATGGAGCTTAAATATGCCGCATTTCCTGCACTTTTTTGTGACTGGCCATTTTTGAAAATTCTCAGCTGACTGTAGACCTGCTTAGCAATGGTTAATCTTCCATTTATAAGTATATGTATGTTAACAGTGCATGCTTAGCCTAAGCTGTCATGACTTAATGGTTCAGTACTTTGATTATGGTGTACAGTGTCCCGGGTTTGAACCTTGTCATAGCTTTTTATTTTATTACTGTCCAGACAGGCTAAGGGTTGTGTCTGTGTTTAGGCCACTTTGCACTATGTTGCTCCACATTGCCCAATGGTGTGCTGGTTACCGCGGTGAGCAGCTCCTCGCAAAGGTATTGCGCTAGGTAAAGCACTGCTTAGCTATACGCAATAATATAGCGCTAGGTAAAACCTTGTTTATCTATGGGCAATTTTATTGCATTAGGTAAAACCCTGCTTATCTATGGCTAATTATATTGCACTAGGTAAAACACTGCTTAGCTATGGGCAATTATATTGCACTAGGTAAAACGCTGCTTAGCTATGGGCAATTATATGTCAATATCCTCAATGCTGCTCTCCTTCTTATCTTTATATGTATACATTTTGTTCACTAATACATAGGCCATTTCAATGCTTTTTAATAAAATTTCATTCATATATGTCAGGAATTATTTTATATACTAATTTAAAACATAAAATAGACAGGCGAGTGGTGGGACTAGAACGGGGAATGCCTCCTCTTTGTGCAAACGCTCTACCACTATGCTATTGCTATTTGGTTTGATTTGCATAAACATTTCTTATTACGCTCTTCGATGTCAAAATTGCTAACTGCAGCTAAGCAATAGACACACCCACGCAAACACATGCAAATACGGGCAGCTACATCGGGAATTAGTAAAAAAAAAATTAGTTTACATTTTACATTTACAAAGGGGATTAGTATATGGGGATGTGTACTGTTCACTATGTGTACATTTCAGCAGACTCGCTCATTGCATTTGTCTTTTTCACTTTATATGGTTGCAGGGTCATGGTTATTTTGACTGCTCGGCAGTCCGACACGCCCCCTGCAGTCTTACACGCTCCGTGTAAGCCTTCCAGTTGAGTCAGCGCCCTAATGCATATGCATGATGTGCTGACGTCGTAGTCTTAAACGTCAGTCTCCGAGTAAGACTTGGTTAGTCTTACTCGGAGGATTACTGAATCCCGGCCCATGTTAAAAAATGTGTCCAGGGTACCTACTAGACTGAAATACATAAATAGCAAACAGTCTTTGTAAATACATACTGTACAGGATACCTTGTAATAAGTTCAAAAGTAATTTGTCAAGTTGTAATATTATCAGTGGTTTCAAGTTGCAGTTTTATCATTGGTTTTTGGACCATCATTTTATCTGTACTAGTATTGGTTACCCTAGCTAGAGAAAAAAATATATTAAAATATTGTATTCATACAGCTAATAGACTAATATGTAAACAGCATTTTTCAGAGTATATTTCACTGCCAATTAAAGTTTATGGGCAGTTCAGAAATATAACCACAATGTTATGGTTAAAATAACATTGAAACTATATTTTCAGCAGTGTATAAATGCTTGCAGTAGCACATAGTTCTTGTCTTTTATAGATATGAGTCTATTTCTAATCTTTTGATATAAAAATATTAATAAAAGTAAAGAGTTAATTCAACAGTTGCAAAGAGTAAATGGAACAGTTCTAAGTCATAAATTAAATTTTGTAATTGCAAAAGAATAAATTAATCATGTTAAAAATAAAATTAAAGCAGACACAGCCCATAACTGATGAAATATTTTCACAGAATGGTCTGCAAAAGAAAAAGTTGTTAAATACATTCAGTTTTGGTAGTAATACTTGATATAATAGTATTAACTATGTAAAATTGCATTTTGACTTGATTCAAAAGAAGACTAAATGTTTTGTTTCTTATATAATGTGATCAAAAATACATATCAGTATAAAGTGTTTTGAGTATGTTTAAAAAAAGAGGGAATTGTTAGAGATTATGAATATAAGGCTGAAATTAATTCTGTTGTAAATATGCTGAAAGATAAAGCATAGAATAAAAAGTTTGCTTGCATATATGTATAGAGTTTAGCAATGTAAAATGGGCATTCATACTATATGTATAACAGACAGGCTTCTCTTCACATCATCAGAAAAAGCCTAACAAAGCAATATTGGAAAGCAAGTATTACATGATTTTCTCATGTTTGCAGAGGAAATATCTATTAACAGACATCCTTTTTTATAAACTCAGCAATACGTGATGTTTTATCAATAGGAACAGAACAGATGTTTCCTTTCATACTTCTGTTATTCTGATCACATGCATTTGTGCATTTTCACATCAGTAGAGCTGCTGACAGGACAATAGAATAGTCTAAAAACAGACATTATATGGCTTCCCACAGAAGGCCAAAAAAAGATACCAAAAGGAAATAACAAAATCTATGTGCGTGACTAGCACTCTATATAACAACTGTAGTAATTCAGTTATGGGAGAGAGGGGGAGAGAGAGAGAGACATATTATGTAGAAGTCATCATTCATATCTGTAATGAAGGAAAACTTTGTAAATATATGCTACAATCTGACAGAAAGAGTATGTGTTGTTTGTTATAAAAATAAGTTGTCTGCAACTGTGCTTATAGCTGCAAAATATATTTCTTTATCAGTGTGCAATTTGAAAGGCTTGGTGCTTTAAACAGACTACAGATGGAGTCATGCAAAGCCCTGTGTCTCTGATTCAGCAGTAAACAGCACAGCAAGACTGTGTGTCTTAAGAAGACTTTGGATCCAGGACAGCACAGAAGCGCACAAATAAAAATAAAATTTTTGATGCCTTATTAAAAAAAAAGTAAAAACATCAAATATTAATATCATTAGACAGAAATGTATTACAGGACCCTGTGTGCAGTTTCTACAATGGTGTATTGGTGGTGTTGTTAATGTGGCAGGGCTTGGAAGCATGTAATATCCAGGTTGTGAGCATCAATCCCTATGCAAATGAGATGGCGTTACTGAATAGCATAATGGTGTAACCATGTCTGCATATCCCCTCTGTGTAGGCAGAAAATGGTGTTTGTGTCCACACAGGGGGTAGCTGACATTAGGAGAGGGTGTGTCCAATAACTTCTAAGCTGATTGGAACTTAGCTGGGACTGTTTGTGCGATGCGCCACCATGCTGAGGGTGGAAGCCTGAGGGGGTGTGTGCACTGATGTCTAAGTAATGTTTACCTATGGGATGCACATCTGTACAGTGTGTCACTTTGCTCAGAGTATCTGAAAGACCAGTCATGCATTAATTAGTATTGATCCTTGCTTAACTTAAACTAGGGCCATTAAATGATGTCAATGATATATTAGGCAGGGACAATGCATCATAGGTAGCATATCATGCAGGCAGCACCTATAGTAGATCACTATAAAGTATGCATTCACCCTACAATCTGATTTTCCCCCATAACCTGCGCCATTGGAGTATAGACTTGGGAATTTTAACTGAAAGAATGCTAGGGGCTGCTGCAGGTCTGCTAAATTTATATGTGCTAGATGCTGAAGTCAATGCTGTTGTTGCTGACAATAGGCCTAGGCAGAGAAGGAGAAGAGTGTTCAGGCCCAGGGTATCCTTCCAGGGGCTACATGAACTGGAGATTGTAGAGTGCTACAGGGTGGACAGGGACATACTACAAGAACTCACTGAGTTCTGCCACCCTCAACTCAGACCCAGAGCCAATAGAGGGGAACCCATCCCAGCGGAAACAAAGGTATGTGTAGCCCTTAGGATACTAGCTACAGGTACTTTCTAAAAGAACAACTGGGGGCATGATATAGGTCTCACAGGGATCAGCACCCAGGTTAATCCACCAGTTTCTGGATGCCATGCTACCACATGGTAGTGAGCACATATATTTTTTCCTCTAACCCCCCCCTAAGGAGAGGGCCAGCAATATGCAGCACTTCTACTGTGTAGCACACTACCCTGAGGTACTGGGTGTCACAGATTGCACTCATGTACACATCAAAGCACCACCCGGTGAGGAGGGTAGAATCTAATTCAACTGCAAGGGGTACCACTCCATCAAGTGCCAGGTCGTGTGCAATGCCCAGAGCATTATCATGAATGTGTGTGCTGACAGCACTGGTAGCTATCATGACTCTCATATCTGGCATGCACCACGGCTGTACCAGATAATTTCTAGGTGGACATCCCACATGGCCATTTACTGGGGATGCTGGGGATGCACTGGAACTGTGGATGATGACACCCATCAGAAATGCACACACACCCATGGAAGAATGCCAGAAGACCACAAATATCTGAGGAACAATACAAAACATATGAGGCAAATCTCTGGACATTCTAAGAAAATCAGGACAGTTGAGAGGTATACAGACTGTCAATCTGTTGGTGGTGTAACATTACTAACCGCAGTCACATATTTAGTACAGCAGACAGCTGGGGAATGCTGTAGAAATTTTGAGTCAAGTGCAGTACTGCAGAAACAGGGGCCGATATGTCTGTAACATACAAATTCTCAGACTGGAATACAGGTAGGTGTGGCCTGGAGTCACAATATAAGTACTGACAGTCCCACTAAGCATGCCAGTGTATTTAGTAAAAATGAAAAAAATTCTGTTGGCCCTTCATTGAAAAGACCTATTATGTATAAATCTCTATGCATACAGACATATACCTATACATATCCATCTGTCAGTATCTCTCTCTCACATGCATAGTATATATTTTGCTATGTAGTATCAAATATATATATATATATATATATATATATATATATATATATATATATATATATATATATATATATATATATATATATATATATATATATATATATATATATATAGAGTTATATATATTAAAATGACAAATAGACTCCCCTCATATATCTACAGAACACATATACATATCATGCACATACACAGCTACATTTATATATACATCCCTGTTATATACAGAAATATGTGTGCGGATGTCTGCATTGTCCCACATACCCTAATAATGGTGAGTAAACTGCACTATCACACAGCCATAATTTTACTCAAAGGATCCAAACTAATGGCGCAACAGTACATAATCCACTTACCTACAGACCCTATGCCTGCTGGATGACACCACATAGACAGACACAGGTGAGCAGGTGGTGTAATGTATAATGGTGTCAACACATGTATGGACAGGACACATTGTCCATGCCCACAGTGTCACCTATGTAACTGCAAGCAGCCACAATATACTGGTAACTGTACACACATAGCTAGGATAACATCAGTTAACTCACTGATAGGATATTAGATGCAGATAACACTATGACCCAATATCACTCTGCAGGCCACAGATGCTGTTCAACAAAAGCTAGTTTGTGTAATGCACATGTACTGTGCCTGCAATCACGTATATAATAGACTTAATCTGTGGCACATGCAATAAGTACTGTGATCTATAGTGAATAAGCCTACATAGGTATGGGGTTCTAATCTCACTGCAACTCACTTGGTGTGTGTCTGTATACCCGTGCAAAACAATTGCCATGCCCTCATGGGCTATCCACCTGCAATGGTTATGCCCTTTTTGGCCCTGCAACCTGCTGCTGGCTTCCACACTGCCCTATTCTACAAGGCCTGATGATGTTAGCTACCTTAAAACTACCAGCTGACAGTGTAGAAGCAAGACCTAAGCCATGGCATGTGCAATAAATACTGTGATCTATACTTTTTTAGGCCTGTAACTTGCTGCTGGCTTCCACACTGCCCTATTCTACAAAGTCCGATGATGTCAGCCACCTTAAGAATACCAGCTGACAGTGTAGCAGTAAGACTTAAGCTGTGGCGTATGTGATAAGTAGTGTGATCTATAGTGTATAAGCTTAGGTAGGTAGGGGTTCCAATCTCACTCTGCCCAACATGGTGCATGTGTATATCCATATGGCATACATGTGATAATCTTTGTAAAGTTGACATACTTAGGGTTTTGCACCATTTTATTTGTAGTGGATGATGTGGTTCCTCAAATAACTGACCACAACAAGGCTTGCTGATATCAACAAGCATTATATGTTCTAAACTGATAGTATTAGCAGACATGAATTGTGTTGTGTGCATTGGGTACTGTGCTCTATAGTGTGTAGCAGTACATATGTAAGTGTTCTAATCTACATACAGCCAACTTGCAGTACATGTGTGCCTTGGCATGTCCTGTATGCAGTGAGTGGAAGTGGTGCTAGCCTGAATATGGCCATGTTTGTGTGTGAGGCTGTTGCAGCAGTATAAATCAAGTTATGAAGCCATAGGACATGTAAACTTAACTAGCATAATGGCCCTACAGCCTTCACAATCAGTGACATCTGTATACCCCTCAGTACTGGACCAGCACATATTGCCCCAGTCCAAGATGGACTCAGGCAGATGCCATGTGCTGAGATGATGGCCACCCAGCCAGTCAAACAGGTAGCATGTGCTGAGGTGCACTGAGGTGTTCTGTGTACCATTAGGCAAGGTCTGTTTCAAGGGTGTGTTTATGTCTGTTAGACAAATGTCTCCCACAAGCATGTAGTACTAACATCACATATTAGGTTAACATCCTTACAGTGAGTCAACCATCTACTATGCTCCCTACAGATAAAACAACACATAAAACCCAGTACACCTATCTTTACAAATATATACAAATACAAGTTTCAATGCCTAAGGTATTTACCATTGACCTTTTGGTATGTTTAAGGCATGTCAGATTACTTGCCTCATGTACAATAGGAGGCTTATTCACTCTAAACTATAACTGCAAAATTGTTTCTGCTCATTCAGCTACATTCCTGTGATTACCCACTCTAGGAAACTTAGGTAACTGTCTCAAACTGGAACATACAAACATTCTACTCTGATTACACACAACATTATCTGTACATAGGGAATTATCCTGGCCCTTACCCTTAGTTCCATGTATGTTCCATAACAAAACAGTATCAAGCTTACCAGAAACAGGACCGTGGCCTTAGACAACTCCTGATGAACCTGTAAAACGTTGAGAGTGAGGTACTGTCAGTATAACTATATGTTGCAGCACAACAAGGTAATACATGCATACATCTCACTTTTACAGTAGCTACTGTGTTACTTGATGTATTGCTGACATTCTGAGTATGAGTGCACAACTGAGCTAAACCCTCCTCCCACAACACATAGATCTGACACCCATGTAAAGGTATGTACAGCCTGACAGAAAGACTGCTACAGTATTATAATGATGATCACAGTAAGCTTACCTGCATGCTCCTCTGCTGTGGACACTGTGGCAGCCACCTCCACAATGCATGGTGTGATGGATGCCTGAGAGCTGTCATGTGTCCCTAGGTTCACCAGGAATTCCTCAGTGGCTGTCAGTGGTTGTTCCATTGCCAGCCCTCCACCGATGATGGCACGATCCCTGGCTACATCACCTATCCTTTGAAGTGCAGTATTCACCATGTCTATAGCATGGTGTTGAACCTGCTCATATGTCCTGTCCTGGTGGTCAGTCTCATTCACATACCAGACATGGTCTGCCCACAGTGCAGCCCACTGTTCCCTGCTATGCCTCCCCCTGGATAGGAGGATGTGATGCTGCTGCTGTAGTCCTTGAAGTATTAGTTCATTCTCCCCATATGAGAAGGGGGCATGCCTTCTGTGACACATTAGTCCTGAAACACACCAAAAGGCAAACACATTACAGGATCTAATACATGGATGTTCATTATGTACAGATACAGCAAGAACAAAATGACCAGCACTATTCACTGCTTGCTCACACATGTCATACCTGACAGTGTTACAGCATACTATGTGTGCGGCTACAACCAAGATAGTATCATTACTGAGGAAGTTCCCTGTGTACCATGAGAGATTCTGCTGTATGATCATATACCCAACACTCTGGTCTACTGTGGTGTGTCCCCTAAGGCCAGCCCCTAATAAGACCAGTGCCAGACAAATAGCAGTGTGCTATTATGACTACTATATTGGGACAGTCCAAAAACACCAGCGTGTCACAATGACAAAAGACAATACAACCATGATATATTGTATGTCCCCTGTATGTGTAACACAGAAGGTTATCATGACATGTCATTACCATAGGTCTAAGACAGGCTTACCGCTGTACTCCCTATTCCCCATACCTCTATTTTCCCATCTGCATCCTGCTATACACAACAAACAGTTACATACTTTGTGGAGTGCAATACTCCTCTGTTAAAATGTGCTGCTGATACAATTTTGCACAGGAGTGCTCTGTGTGAGCAAAGTCTCATAAAGAATGCTTGCCATAGCCAACTGCTTGCATTATAAATACTACTCATTAGCAGCTAATTACTTCTATGAGATTGACATTACTGGGTTGAGGAGACTACATTGTCACAGAGGGTGGGTCTGTAGCAAACACTTTTACAAAGAGCTGGGTGTACCACAACCTGCAGCTGCTGCTGCTGCAGGTAATAGACATAGGCAGTGAGTGTGAACACTTTGGAGGACAACAAGCTATAGGTGTATCTGTGTCAGCTGTGTCAGCCATCTTGTAGAGGCAGAGCCAGGGTGAGAGTACCATTTGCACTGCAGTTACAGCATGTGTTTAGGGTACATATGTCAGGCAACTGTGCCAATAAAAGAGTACTAGGTAACATATAGTAATGCTATATGGATATGTGATGTGTGTCCCTACCAGCAGGCTTGTGACTTCCAGCAGAGAAAAGTAGTCATTTACTCTGCAATTCTCTGTGTGGATAATGAGTGCATGAGTCATTCATTAATTGCTGTCTTCACAATAATGTAATTGAAATGCAATACTGGATTTGAACCCAGAACTGTATGTGGCAACATATACTGTATTTAAGACATTTAACAGACTGAGCTACTGCTACAGTGGGTGCATTGGCAAGATATATATGCACACATACAGGTTATAACATTTATTACATCCATCAATATGTGCATGGCTATATATGGATGTATTTCTGCAGCAATCCCAGATAAATATGTATTTTGCCACAATTGTTTTAGCAGGTGACTTTCTACATTTTGCTGGTAAAAGGGCACATTTACCTGCTATGAGAAAATGAAACAAAACACAGGCTCCGATCTAAATTGAACCACTCACTGCAGTTTATTGTAAAGCTCTTTTTGTCAACACTAATGGAAAACTTCTTCAGACAACAAGGTACAACAAAGCACTCCTTTTAAAACTAAAAGGGCGGCAGCATTAACAATCAACTCATTACCCTAATTACTCAAAGAATCAATCAATTAGAAAACATAAAAATCCTGTTACAGACTTGACACTCAACAAAAATTCTGAATAGAAAATGTTAAACCAAAATTATACTTTTCTTAATAAAGCAGCAATCTTATTAAAGCAGCAATCTTATTAAAAATACTCATATATACTTCTGTATATAACAACAATGAATAAATAAATAAATAAGTAAATAAGTAAACACTTTAAAATGGACATTGTGTTCCCGTGCAAAACAAGGCAAAAATTACCAAACAACTGTAACTGCCTAAAAGACTGTGGGCCGGATTCACGAAACCTCCGTGTAAGACTTAATATGTCTTACTCGGAGGCTGCAGTTGAACGGTATCATGTCAGCGTGCCATGAATATTCATGAGGGGCGGTGACTCATCCGTAACTCTTACACGGACTGAGTAGGCAAGCAGGGGGTGTGTCTGACTGCCGAGCAGTCTAAAAGTCCACGCCCCTGCAAGGTTTTAAAAAGCATAATGTCAACAGACAAGACCGAGTCCGCTCAAATGTACTTGCACCCAACACCACACTCCCTGACACTGTAAAATGGAAAAAATAAAATTTTTTTTTAAATCCACGATATAGCTGCCCGTATTTGCGCTTGTTTGTGCGGGTGTACTCATTGCTTAACCACAGTTAGCAATTGTGACATTGAAGAGCATATAAGAACTACTTATGCAAATTAATCCAAATAGCAGTAGCGTAATGGTAGAGCGTATGCACAAAGAGAAAGCATTCACGGTTCAAGTCCCACCACTCCCCTTCTTATTTATGTTTTAAAATCAGTATTTGAAATAATACCAGACAATTATGATTAAAATGTTATTAAAAGCAGTGACATGGCCAATGTATCAGCGAACAAAATATATATTTTTAAAAGACCCAGATATATAATAGCCTGCCATTAAGCAACATTTTACACAGCTAAACACAGGTGCCCATAATTTAAAAGCGCTATACCCATCTAAACAGAGGTGCCCATAGTTTAATAGCACTTTATCCAGCTAAACAGAGGTGCCCATAGTTTAATAGCGCTTCACCCAGTTAAACAGAGTTGCCCATAGTTTTATAGCACTTCAGCCAGCTAAACAGAGTTGCCCATAGTATAACACCGCTTTACCCAGCGCAATAGAGTCGCCCAACATTTAAAAATGCTTTACCCAGCGCAATGTGTTTGCGTGGATGTGCGCGACTCACCAACCAGGGAACCGTAGGGCACAGGGGAGCAACGTAGAGCTAAGTTGCTTAAATGCAGCCACACCCCCTAGCCTGTCCAGACAGTATTAAAATAAAAGAATGACAAGGTTTGAACCTAGGACCCTTTGCATTATAATCAAAGTACAGAAAAACTAAGCCATGACAACATAGGGGAAACAGCCACTATTAACATACATAAACTTAGGAATGGTAGTTTAACCATTACTAAGCAGGTCTGCAGTCAGCCGAGAATTTTACAAAATGGCCTATCACAAAAAAGTGCGGGAAATGTGGCATATTTAAGCCCCACAGGCATGAATACACGCCATAACTGATTGTAGCTCACATCTGCGATCAGAATGTCTGGTGTTGGAGAGGGAGTGTGCTTCTGAGTGCAGAGATGGGGCACCGAGGAGTCCAAATACATGGTTTGGCTCCTAGTCCACCATCACGAGGCAAGACTCCTGCAGGGCCAGTTCCAAGGGATGGAGTACAAGGCAGAGGCTTGGAACCGGTTAGCTCGTGACCTCACCAGTGCCACAAGCATTCCCCATACTGGTGAGCAGGTCCGTCACCACCATGTGGACCTGAAGAGACAAAAGGAGGACTGCCTGAACCAGTGGATACAGGAGGCCCGTGGGATGCGGGATGCCCCAAAACTGAGTATGTAGCCATGGAATGCAGTATGTAAGGATTTAAAATGGAGTATGTATAATGGATAGGAATGTCTCGATATCCCTTCATTTACTTTACAGCTGCAGGTGACTGTGTTATGAATCAACAAGTCTATGAAGATAGGCTGCTAAGGCTGCGCCGCCAGGCAGGTTAGTGATTATTCTGCATGTATTGTTATATAAAATATGGGAGAGAGCATGAAAGAAAGTGTTGTAGTCAAATAATACAGACAAGAAATGGACTGAATAAGTCCTCTGCATGTACTGTCAGATAAACACGTTAGAGAGGCAGAAAAAGAGTGTAGTAACCCATTAAGAAAGGTAACAAATGTCTGGAATAATATCTCTGCAGGCACTGTCATATAAAATAATATGTGAGTGAGCCTGAAAAAAGAGTGTGCTGACCTATTAATAAAGGTATAATATGTCGTGAACATGTCTGCCATATATACCGTTAAAACAAATAAAGGAGTAAGCCTGTGGAAAAGTGTGTAATGTCATTAATAAAGGTCTAAAACCCAGAGTGTGTCTGTTTCACTTAGTATGAAATGTTGTTGTACCCTTGCATTATACACATAGTAATGTGTTAGAAAGTGCTGGCAACCCAGAGTTCTGCAGTCCCATCTAAAGTGGGTGATGGAAGTGCTAGTAGCTGTGAAGTAAATATACAGTCCTCAACAGTCAGTTACTGGCTGGCATGCATAAGTAAATCTGGCACACGAGTAGCATGTGAATATGTTCCCCAAAAATGTAAGTGTGCTTCAATAAATGCAGGGTTCTGTACAATTAGAAGTGAAAATGTCATGTGAAAACATTCAAATATGTAGATAAAGAAATTTAAATGCAACCATGAAATATGTAGCAGTAACATCTGCATCCTGGACAGTTAGTATGTGAGATATAGGTCAAGTATAGATTGAACTAGCCAAACCCATTACACAACCTAATGCATGGTGGCAAGTGTAATAATACATGTAGGGAATATATACCTGCAGTCACTAGGAATGTAGTGTAGAGTAAAAGTGTTTATAAGATGTTAATGGAGGTTTTTTTCTACACCCTACTGTTTGTGCATAAACCATGCAATTCCACACCTCAGTGGGTATGTGTAATCTTAAATATTTGTCGGGATATATGTCCTATTGTTCCATAAATATTTGCACTCATGTTGATGCATGTGCCCTGTTCAAACACCATGTTCATGGTGGCCTCTTGCTAGCAATCATCCCTGCATGCGGTTGGAATAACCACTGTTGTTCAATATATGCATGTAGGGCAGCCACAGTGGTGCAGTGGTTAGCATTGCCACCTCACATCAAGAGGTTCTCTGGTTCGATTCTCGGCTGGGGTGCCTTCTGTGCGGAGTCTGCATGTCCTCCCTGTGGTCATGTGGGTTTCCTCCGGGTGCTCCGGTTTCCTCCCACATCCCAAAGACATGCAGTAGGTGGATTGGACACTCTAAATTGGCCCTAGGTGTGAGTGTGTGCATGTGTGTACCTTCTGTGGAAGGTTGGGTGCTGGGCTGGCAACTCGACACTGTAAAACTCCACTGCCAATCATGAACAGACAGATGACTTGCTGTGGTGACCCCTAACCGGGAAAAAGCCGAAAGAAGAAGTTCAATATATGCATGTGTTATGTTTGCTGTTCAACTGTTGGAACTGTGGTGTGTTGGGTTAATGGGAACATTACTGCATGCTGTTACAACCAATCTGGAATGCTGTTGTTTATGTTGTAATGAAACACACCGAATCACAGAATGTATGGGAAGGCCGGTCCCAGCGGACCCACCAGTCCCTCCTCAGTTGGCGAGTGCACCTGGCACCAGTGGCCCTGGTGCCCAGCCCGGACTCCCCTCCTCCATTGGCCCTGTGCCATCTTCGGGTGGAAGAGCTGCAGGGGATGAGACTCGGCCCCCCCGTATAAGCATGGGCAGAGAAGGGCCACCTGTCACACTTCGAAGGGTCCAGTCTGTGGTGCATAGGGAGATCCAGTGTTCAATCGCTGATCCCCTATGCCAGCTTGAGGCAAGAGTGGCACTTCTCATGGGTGAGCCTGCCCATCCTACTCAGCCCCCAGCACAGCCACCCCCGAGGCTGTGAAGGTGCAGTGGTGACTGCCCATGGGTGGGGATCTCAGATCCACTGTTACCATCTGTGGGCTCATGGGCTTGCGATTTCGAAACAACCTTTCCTGTCAATTGTGTTCACCCACCCCATGTGTCAAATTTTGCCCCTGTATGCATCTTGTCTGTTTACCTCTCCAACCTTCCTCCCCAAATATACCTATTTCCCTACCTCACTTACCATTCTCACCTGAAAAAAAAAGGGCAATCTGTACCTGAAAAAAAATTACGACCCATACATAGCTTCCCATTTTGCACAGATGTTCATAGGACATGTACACCGATAATTCTAATTGACAGTGCAACAAACTATGTTGTCTTCACCCCTCTCTCAGGGGTGGAAGGTCTCAAAACTCACTCCAGATTTTCAACATATGCACAGCTGTTGCTGTTAAAGAAATGGGCAGCTATGGGTCTTCCCTACACACTTCCTGCACATCCCGAGCTTGTTTTCCTACTGTCTGTCCCTCTCTGTGTCCACTTTTTTCACCACTTTCCTATCTCCCCATTTTCTTTTCTTTAAAAAAAATTAGTGCGGGGGTTAGCGGGAGTAAGCACTTTTAAGCAGTAGTTAGTGGTAGTGCGCGAGTGTGAAATTGTGTGCACTTAGCTAAGCATTGCTAAGCATTGCGCAAACCCACGCCAACCCACTTACAACTGCTTAAAAGTGCCTTAGTCACACTGTATGACAAGGCCCTTGTATTGCTCAGCAGCAAAATAAAAATACCCTTGTCAGTCTCGAACCTGGGACCTTAAACTCACCAGTCTGCATGAAGTACCACTAAACCACAGCAGATATATAATAACTAAGTGCTGAAAGCAATTTATCATGCATTACCATGAGTCAATGTAAAGGGAAAATAGGAATGGCATAACACAAATCTTGTTCTGTGGGCCTTAACCAGCAGGTGTTGTTGAATTGCATGACATGACTGTGAAAAGAGAATCAGCCATGCTAGTAGGGAATAAGGTTACAGTAGCAGCTTACAAACCCCACACAGTATCAGAGCAGGATACACACTGGCATATTAGCATAGGTCACAGGCTAGACCTCCCAACAGTGACTGCCCTACAGTGATGACCCTGATTAGTAAACAAAAGTTAGCTGTGCCCCTCTGACTCCCTGTGAAATGTACTAACAGTAGGCAGAAAGGTGTTGAATCTCACTTAATAACAAATGTCAATAAGTGAGAGTAGACACCGCTTGCACGTCAGAAAAGGTGTTGTAATAGAAATGGTCTGAATCACCCAAAGTCTGAACTGAAAAATGTCAGAACTATATCACAGGTGTATCCCAGTTATGTGTACCTTTCCCCTGAGGCTGTTCAAATATATACGTGAGAGTATTTGAGGCCTGGAAGAGTCAGAAACACACAGGCATATCAGCTTGTCTGCTGTTACACACTCTGCAAATAGCTGTAGAATGAATCCCACAAGCATGACATTATGTAGAAGTACAACACAGAAATAGCAAAAGATGTAGCCATGTACTGCTAGCAACCACCTGTGACAATGCCATTGTTCAGGTGCTGAAACGATTGCTGTGGTGCACAGTCAAAGAATACTAGGCTGACCTCTCTCTACCATCTGGATATGTCTACAGGTGGGAGCTACTCAGACAGACTACAAGCCTTCATAGACTTGCAGGTACACAGCAACTCTGCATGTATAGCAAGATAAACATCACACAATAATAAATAATGCACACTGCAGTTCTGTCCCCTACCCAAAGGTACTATATACCCATGTAGTCAGGCACAACCAAGGGTGTAGGTAGGCATACACAGTACAGAAATATGTCCAGTCATCCTGAGCAGACTGTGCTAATGCCAACACAAACCACAAACTGTTCAGATGTGAGTAATGTACTAATGACAGTATAGCTGTTCACAAACAGTGCATGTGCGTGATATTCACAATTGGTAGTACAACATACTTAGATGTCCTCACCACTCTCTCAGGGGTGGAAGGTTTCAAATATCCCTCATAATGTATTGCATATGCACAGCTGTTGCTGGTAAAGAAATGGGAAGCTATGGACCTTCTCCACACCCATCGTGTACATCCCAAGCTAATTCCCCTCCTGTCTTCCCGTCTTTGAGCACCCTTTACCACCACAGTCCTCTCTCCCCATTTACTTTTCTGTCAAAGACATGACCGCGGGGGTTAGCGGGAGTGAGCACTTGTAAACAGTAGTCAGCAGGTTTGCACCAGTGTGCGCATGTGTGTGCCTAGCTTAGCATTGTTAAGATGTGATAAGCTCAGCCAAGCTTAGCTTACTATTGCTAACATAAAATAAGCTAAGCTAAGCTTAGCTTAGTATTGCTAAAATACAATAAGCTAAGCTAAGCGTTGCTTAGCATCGCTAAGTGTCGTTTAGCATTGCTAAGCATCGTGCAAACCCACTCCAACTCGCTTACAACTGCTTAAAAGTGCCTTTGTCACTCTGTATGACAAGGCCCATGTATTGATCTGCAGCAAAATAAAATACCCTTGTCAGTCTCAAACCCCACACCTTGGTCTCAGCAGTCTGCATGATGTACCACTAAGCCACAGCAAATATACAATAACTTGGTGCTGAAAGAAATATAACATGCATTAAAAGGAGTGCATGTAAAGGGAAAATAGGAAAGCCATAGGAATACATTGCAATAAAGAAATATGACATGTGTTACAAGGACTGAATGTAAATGGAAAACAGGAAAGCCATAGGAATACATTGCAATAAAGAAATATAACATGCATTACAAGGACTGAATGTAAAGGGAAAATAGGAAAGCCATAGGAATACATTGCAATAACTACTGTTGTATGCCAGTTAATTCCCTAATTCCAAAAGAAAGTACATACTCCCATGTATCCAGTGTTAGCATTAGGAGATGTGAGTAAACCTACACACTGAGAAGAGTGTACTTGAAGAAGCAACAGTCAGGTTTCAGTACAACATGCATTTCACTGGCTACAACCCAGCTTCAGATATGAGACATATACCAACCTTCTGAGTGACACAACAGTGTCCACAGCAAACAAGCATGGTCCCCACCTTGCAAAACTGAAAGGCCTATGACTACCTAACCTATCATTTTATAGCAGTGTCCTGAAATCACAGTGAGGACTGCAATTACCACACAGCAGGCTGCATGCTATTACTAAATGGTGGGCACCAATTGGTGCAGAGGCCATCACATGCACATGTGCAGATACCTACAAAAGCAGCCTGTATTTGCTGTCCACACACAGTAATAGCATTGCAGCAACTGGAGAGAGAGAGAGAGAGAGAGTGAGAGAGAAAGACAGACAGACAGAAAGAAAGACAGACAAACAGTTGGAGAGACCAACCCAAAAAAAAACAAAAAAACAGAGGAGGTTGGAGACACCAACCAACCAAAACAAAAAATAAAACAAACAGAGGCAGTGGAAGACACCAACCTAAACAAATAAAAAAAACATCAACAGGTACAACAGATTGAGGTGAGAAATACCAAGGTAAGGTATGTAACACAGATGTATTTGCTGGCATCCGAATGATGTGTCTGAAGGGTACTCTACATTCTGTGAACACTCCTTATGTGGTCTGTATCTATATGTATATGCAGATGTGCATAGGGCAAGGGACATACTGCAACTGTTATTGAAGGCTGGACATATATATGTATTTGAAGGTTGCTATGTGCACATATCTATGTAGGTTGTAGTATGTGGCATTGAAAACAGCAAGCAGTGCAGGTATATGTCATGTGGTGGTTAAATGTGGTGGGACTGAGTTACAGCCAGTGAGGTCTGCTACGGCTATATGGCCTGAGGACAGCGAAATGCATTCTGCACAACACTGTGCAATATTATTACATAATTGTATGTCTCACAACTGTTCCATAATTGATATTCCCACCATGAAAGGTGGGCAGTATATCTGCATATATGTGCATGTATATGTACAGCAGTGGCTGTTTACAAGTATGTGTATATATATATATATATATATATATATATATATATATATATATATATATACATATATAGATATATATAGATATATAGATATGTAGATATATAGATGTATACATATATAGATATATATAGATATATACATATATACATATATAGATATATATATATATATATATAGAGAGAGAGAGAGATGTATAGATATATACAGATATATATGGATATCTATGGATATATATAGATATGTATGTATATATATATATATATATATATATATATATATATATATATATATATATATACATATATGCATATAGATATATATAGATATGTACAGAGTGATATATAAATATATATGTATATAAATATTTATATCTATAGATATATATATATATATATATATATATATATATATATATATATATATATATATATATATAGTGAGAGAGGGAGACACAGGGTCAGACGTATTGCAACAGGTGCCTGGTGACCAAGGCATGGACTGAACAACAGTGTTGATACT
This sequence comes from Protopterus annectens, assembly GCF_019279795.1. NCBI lineage: Eukaryota > Metazoa > Chordata > Ceratodontiformes > Protopteridae > Protopterus > Protopterus annectens. Next base: position 954,664,530 of record NC_056737.1, read on the forward strand.
GCAGTGCCATACCCCATTCCAAAACACTTTATCCACTAACTACCAGATAGGTGGTTGCCTGACTAACACTAAAGGTGTCAGAAGGGAACATGGGACACAGGTGGACAGTAGCCTCCCCTTTGATATTCACAGTGCCACACTAGTCTTGTAATCTGTCTATGTGGTACGTGTAATCACAAACGATGCGTCATGTATGGAAATATAGGTCAGTGTTCCCCTCTACTCATCACAATGCCCCATGTGGTATGTACTTCACATGAAAACTACAGCAAGTGGAAAGGCCACAGACATACCTCACAAAGGGTAATACTGCCCTGAAACACATACCCTATGCAGACTGACTCACATAACCACAGCTACAGTGCATTGTATACCAGCCACCCAGAGGTTACCTCTGCCAAACATACAGAGGTATGCCGCACCCATAGCAGTCAGACAACCACCATGTCAACATCTCACAATCCCACAGGGCTACACAGCCTAGGTCCTTAGTCCCCGCAACCTCACTAAACAGCACATGCTGGAGGGATAGGCTCCTATTGGCAAATATGCTATACTCTGAAGTAAACCACACTGCATAAACAAACAAAGCTCCTCAGTAGCAGATGTCAGACATACCCCTGATGATTGTCTGGGGGATAGGTAACATGCCCTGGGAATCACCTCTGTGTATCCAGTTGACAGGAGGAAGTGAAATCTAATTACATGTGTGTCACAGGCCAGGGTATCATATGGCTAGGCTGCTGTAGGCCCCAGGGACAATAGCGTATTACCTACTTATGACAAAATGCACACAGACATATACACAGTGCAATACCTGCTATGTGAGGTGGAATGTGTGTGACAGTGAATGTGTGCAAGGTCTGTGACGATGTGATAGCTAGGTGTGAGGTTATTTCTGTCATGGTCGTCTGTGTCCTAAGTGTGAGGCCAGAGAAAGATGTGTCAGTTATTGGGATGCAGACATAGTAGGATGGTATATGTTGTGACGTAGTTTCTTGTGTATGACTGTGGTGTCCCATCATAGGCTGAAGCAATACATGTATGCTCAGTAAGTGGTACTGCTGGTGAATTCAGCCGACATTTGAACTGTTGCACCACCTGAAGCTGTAGGCCTAAACAGCACAGTATGGTGTATGTTCACATTCTCTGGTAACACTGTCTTGTGTGTTTCCTGCAGTCTGTACAGATTACATTCCTCAGGCATAGGTATCTGTAAGTAGGGGCACACAGTACTGTAAGGGACATAGCAAATGCTCATCTGTGTTAGCATACATTTGTGTGTTGTATGCATGTCTAATGTGTGTGTAATGATGCCTGTACCACGTCCGAAATCACATGTGTGATACAGGGTTTGCGTGTGTAGCTAGCAACATGTTTACTCTGTTACAGCAGTATGCCAGCTATATTAACAACTGTGAACATATGTTACAGACAGAGATACAAACAGTTGGAGAGACCAACCCAAAACAAAACAGAGGAGGTTGGAGACACCAACCAACCAAAACAAAATAAAAACAAACAGAGGCAGTGGAAGACACCAACCTAAACAAATAAAAAAACATCAACAGGTACAACAGATTGAGTGAGAAATACAAGGTAAGGTATGTAACACAGATGCATTTGCTGGCATCCAATGATGTGTCTGAAGGGGTACTCTACATTCTGTGAACAATGTGGTCTGATCCATATGTATAGCAGATGTGCATAGGCAAGGACATACTGCAATGTTAGGTGGACATATATATGCATTTGAAGGACACAGTGCACATCTATGCAGGGTTTGTGCTGTATAATGTGTACAAGCAGCATGCATATGTCATGTGGTTAAACTGGTGGGACTGAGTTACAGCCAGTGAGGCTGCAGCAGCTATAGGCAGGACAGCTAAAGCATCTGCACAATGTGTAACATTATACATGTAATGTCTGTCCTGTTATAATTGATATCCCACATGAAAGGTGTAGCAGCATATATATGTACATGCATATGCACAGCACATGACAAGCATGTGCATACATATATATATCATACATACATATATATACACATATACACAACATGCATATGCATACACTGTGTACATGTGTACACAGTGAGACATACATATATACATATGCATATATATACATATACATATGGGGGTGTATGCATACACAATATATATGGTTATACATATACATGCATGTATATATATATATATATACATATATATATATTTACATATATCACACATGCATATGCAGAGGTACACATACATGTAGGACAACACTGCAGACAGCAGGAGAGCAGAACAGGAAAAGACATGGATGAACACTCAGACAATGAGGCCACAGGCATGGACTGACACTAGGGCCACACATACAACATGGTGCACACATGGCATGGACTGGCAGGAACCCAGCATACAGGCTGGAAATGACAGCCACACATGGAGCATAACTGACCAGACAGGCCACAGCAGGGCACACACAGCCCAAACACACCCCTCAACAGCACATGGAGGACACAGCAGGCCACAGTAACAGCATCTGCAGTGTCAAGACAGGCACAACAGCACAGGGACACATGCAGGCATGACACAGCACACCTCACACATGTGTGGAATGCTGTAGCTGGTGTGGGCACAGGCACAGGGCACAGACACAGCTGCAGCATGTGCCACAGATAGGAAGCACACTGCCACACAGGCATAACCACACCATACCAGCAGCAGGACACGCACAAACAGTGTGTACACCACATGTGTGTGGAGCACAACACTATACACATGTACACACAGCATGCATGTGCACACAACATGTCACATATAGGAGCATGGAGACACACTGCACGTGATACAGTGTAGGTTGTATTCATACACAACACACATATGAACACAGGCACACATGGTACACATGCTGTGAGGTGACAGACACCATGCACACAACAGCCAGGCAGACACACACACAGGACATAAATACATCCACAACACACACACACCACCTGGGTCACCTGCATGGGCTGTGTAGCCACAACACAGACATCATGGGCACTGCACATGCACACAGAGCATGGCAGCACAGAGGCACAGCACACACACACCCAGCACATGTGGTGGTAGCCACATGCATGTACAGGACAGCACATGTGCACACACCACACATGCACCACATGACACACAGCCAGGGCACACACCACACACAGCACATGGACACATATCATGGGTATGACACACAGGAAACCTGTACAGCATGTGTAATACAGACATGGAACATGTATGAAGTACTGCACACAAACACACAGGCATAACCATGTATGGCACACTGACATGCAGAGCTGTTACAGAAATGTACACATGTGTGACAGGTGCATGTGCAGAAGGTCATGTATGTCACACATGGCTGACACAACCAGCATTGCATGCTGACACGTGTGTAGTGAGGAGTGTGCATGTGTTCCTGTGTTCCTGTGTGCATGTGTTCCTGTGTTTCTGTGTGTCTGTGTGCCTGTGTGCCTGTGTGCTTGTGTGCCTGTGCTCCTGTGTGCATGTGTGCATGTGCGCATGTGCAGACTGTAAAGTGTGTTTCCTGTCTTCCTCTCACAGGTGCTGAGGTAGGGCTTGGCGAAAGCAGCAGACAACCTGAAGCGACTGCCCCGGATAGTGGTGATGATGACACATGTATTTTGGCACAGGGAAATTTGACAGGGTCTGTCGTTGGTCCACCAATCGACAGTACACAGCGTTCAACCCCATCTATGCGCACACTCATACTGCCATTACATCCTTCACCACCAATGGCCATAGGGGAGGGATAGCATACAGTTGGCATTGACCAAGAGAGTGTGGTACCCATGGCACATGCATCCCCTCACAGCAACCATAGCCGTAGACCCAGAATGGTATCACATAGGCGGAGGTCCAGGGGTTCTCGGGGGAGCACCACTGGATGTATTGCCTCTGACAGGCGTGCCCTTACAAGTCTTACGATGACCACTATGTTCCGGGCTGTAATGCAGGCTTAGGCACGTATGGAACGGTACACCAGGCAGGGACTTAGGGCGCAGAGGGCACATAACACCGCTATCAATGACGGCATCCGTGACCTTGCCGGTGCCATCTGGACATACACCGAGGTCATTGATAGACATTGGGGGGAGACAATAGATGCCCTCCACAACATGCCTTCCTCAAGCAAGGACCATGCGGGATGGTCGCAATGTCGATGCGGACACATGCCAGCAACAGCAACAGCTGGCAGTGGTCATGGGCGGTCCACAGCTCATAGCCGCTCCCGTAGTGGCAGTAGCAACCCCAGCAATACTGGGGCTGGCCTGTCCATTGTCCAGCCCAGTAGACCATGTGCATGTGGCTCTGGCCAGTTACAGCAGGGACATGGGTCCAGTCGTCATACCTCTGCCTCTGATGACAGTACCCAGTCAGGGTTGTTACCCGATACCATCCGTAGCACCCCTGCCAGGCACAGGTACTGTGTCCGTGGCCAGAGACAGTGATCTGTACAGCCAAGCAGGTTCAGTCTGTGGCTGTCCCACAAACCACCATATATGGCAGCCACATGGTGGAGCTGTGTGCATGCAGACACACACACATTAAGCAAACAACTAGGGCTCACACAGACACACACATTACATCGACATTGGCCCATGCTGTACTGTTGTCCCACACACACACACACACACACACACACACACACACACACACACACACATGTCGATTGGATGGGTCAATGTCAGGCTCTGGCAAAAAACAAAATGCCCTGTGCATATGATGATACCTGTGCCGCCTCCTGTCATCTGCATTATCGACGGACAGGCTAACATGGTGTTGATGCACAGGGTGACACTATAGCAGTGCAGCAATAATAGCGAGTTGTCAACAAGGAAGTCTAACTACATCCTTGTAGGTATATCTGAGCAGACATTATGCATCAAAGCTCTGATTGTCAATGTAGCATTGTTTATACCACTGTTAAGTCTGAGTATGTATTATCCACCAATGTGCCACTTGGCTGATGTGTGATGTGTTGCCAGCATGTGTTAGTGAGTGGACAGTTCGTGTGTGATGTGTGCAGTACAGATTAGCAAGTGTACATTTGTGAACATGGTGGGTGCGCACTGTCTGGATGTACATGCATAGTGGACACATGGGACATGTGGCATACCCTGTCGTACACATTATTAACATCCCATTGCATCTTTCAATGGCCAGTATGCATTCTACTACAGTTATGTACTAACATGGGTAGATGTGTGTATGACATGGGTTGACACTATGCTGCGGGTGATACCATTAATATCAGTCAATGATTTGCATTCTGGTAGTATACACAACCTCAACAGCATGACTATAAGCAATCATTGGATGATGTCCTGACAAATGACACACAGTAGTAGGGAACCCAGTATCAATTGGATCCTTCCGGTGCTACACTATAACACTAACCAGTGGTGATGACCGCCACTCATTACTGTGACCAACCTGTGTGTCATATTGTCCCCGTAGGTACATGCAGACACACTAGGGATGTGTCCATCCAAATCTGGGAATGCATGGAATGGCCTATAATGCATTCCCTGGATGGGACGCTTATCCTACACAAGGGTATCATACAGACAGATACCTGTTGTGTGATACATGCTGTATAGCAGTAAGCCGACTATGGCATAGTCATCCTCATGTACTATACATACTATCTTGTCAGTACCACACCGGTGGTAGCCCTCAACATGTATGTCCTGTACCATTATGTACATACAGATCCATGTTATGTCATGTGTCTCTTGGTATATACATATCCATAGGTATTGTGGAGTCCGAAGGTGTATCACAGATAAGAGGCCAGAATGCATATCCACAGCGCAGTCATACACCTATAAAGACTGTCCATTCTTGACAGACTTTGTTGTGTATGACCATGTCTGACATATACCCCAGGCATATACCCTCACTCGCACTGCTCTTAAGTAACTGTCATGGGTGTGTGTGCCACAGATGACCTTGGCCACAGAACATGACAGTGGACAGCCGTGTCACATACATACATATGTGACCTACGGTCTGAGTAGCAGCGGCACAACCTGTCAATAGAAACAAATGCATTCATGTAGTATGCAGGCTTCACACCTATGTAGTGATTGAGGGGACATGCACACATATATATTTGCCACGCAGATACCTGATGTCTGCAATGCACTTACTGTTGTCATCATACTATGTCATACCATAGTAAAAGCAAAACCCACACTGTGTTGACCAACAATAACACACACACAGTCAGCATTTGCAGGATTCAAACCCCTACCTAACTATGTTATGATACTAGGAAAAGACACATTAACACTGCGCGCTATTTGCTTTATTGGCTGGTTTTTCTTCTCCTGCTGTATTTGTAGGATGGTGACATCATCAGACTTTCCAAAGAGGCATGTACCTCTTTCAGTGTGTTTTCACGGTCTCCAAAAAGGGCACTCCTTTCAAAGACAATTGCACACATACACACACTCACTGTTTGCAGGATTCAAACCCCTTCCAAACTATGTCATGATATTAGAGAGAGATGCATTAACACAGCACATTATATGCTTTACTGGTTGGTTTCCCTTCTCCTGCAGTATTTGTAGGATGGTGGCATCATCAGACTTTCCAAAGAGTAATGTACCTCTTTTAGTGTGTTTTCACAGTCTCCAAAAAGGACATTCCTTTCAAAGACAATTGCACACATACACACACTCTCTGTTTGCACAATTCAAACTCCTACCTAACTATGTTATGATACTAGAGAGTGACACATTAACACTGCATGCTATTTGCTTTACTGGCTAGTTTCTCTTCTCCTGCTGTATATGTAGGATGGTGACATAATCAGACTTTCCAAAGAGTAATGTACCTCTTTTAGTGTGTTTTCGCAGTCACCAAAATGGCCACTCCTTTCAAAGACAATTGCACACTTACACACAACCCCCCCCCCCACACACACACTGTTTGCAGGATTCAAATCCCTATCTAGTTATGTTACAATACTAGAGAGTGACGCATTAACATGGCGCACTATTTGCTGTACTAGCTGGTTTCCCTTCTCCTGCTGTATTTGTAGGATGGTGACATCATCAAACTTTCCAAAGAGGAATGTACTTCTTTTAGTGTGTTTTCACAGTCTCCAAAAAGAGCTATCTTTTCAAGAAAACTTGCACTCATACATACACACACTCACTGTTTGTAGGATTCAACCCCTACCTAACTATGTTATGATACTAGACAGAGACGCAGTAACACGGCACGCTATTTGCTTAACTGGCTGGTTTCCCTTCTCCTGCAGTATTTGTAGGATGGTGACATCATCAGACTTTCAAAAGAGGAATGTACCTCTTTTAGTGTGTTTTCACAGTCTCCAAAAAGGGGACTCCTTTCAAGGACAATTGCACACATACACAGAGTCACTGTTTGGAAGACTCAAACCCCTACCTAACTATGTTATGATACTACAGAGAGATGCATTTACACAGTGCGCTATTTGCTTTACTGACTGGGGTCCCTTCTCCTGCAGTATTTGTAGGATGGTGACATCATCAGATTTTCCAAAGAGGAATGTACCTCCTTTACTGAGTTTTCCCAGTCTCCGGAAAGGGAACACCTCTCAAAGGAAACTGCACACATACACACACCTGTACACTTTGCAGGATTCAAACCCCTGCCTAACTATGTTATGATAATGGAAAGAGACGCATTAACATGGTGCGCTATTTGCTTTACTGGCTGGTTTTTCTTCTCCTGCTGTATTTATAGGATGGTGACATCATCAGACTGGACATGGTGATGTGTGTACACTTTGTTTTATGCCATTCCAGGAATGGTCCATGTGGGTCAGCAGGTGTCAACATCTTGAACATGACCTCAGTATCCTTACCTTGTGTGATCTATCTGTGGACACATTGACATTCCGTCATATGTCAACACATATTCATGAACAGCTTCTTGGTTTTGTGGATACTACATGTGTTTGGGATGTTGATAAAGGGCTATTCAAAGTCTATGTGACACATGTGTAGATGTGTTCATTGATGTATGTCCTGGATGGCTGCCTTGCAAACAGTCTAGCATGTTTGGGAACCATGATCCGCACATGAACATACCACAGTTGATAGGGTTGTGTTTGTGTCAGCTTCCAATAGCTCTGTTTATGACTGCAACCATGATGGACTCCATGACCTTGCAGATCAGACCTCATAGGCATACTGGACTTGACTTCCCAATGTGTGTTGTGCACCAACACTTGTGGGGAGTGCCATATGTAGCTGTGACACATTCAACGGTTCCACATCCTGTGCAGGGGGTGCGGCTCAGCTGACTGTTCAGGTGCATGATCTGTTTGTTCTGTAGTTTGTGCATGACACATATTGGGAATCAATGTATTCCACCTGCTGCCATGCTTTTAACAGTGGGGGTAGCTGCTCATCCATTCTACATGTGATATCTCCTGGTATGATGATGTGGACTATTGTCAGTGGGGGTGGGTATGTACATATGGGCCTGTCTGTCATGATGTCGGCATTGACACTCAGGTACAGTTGGCCCTGACTCAGGACATGTATGTGTGTACATTGATATTTATGACATAGCTGAAGGAGGTGTCATGATTCAGTCTGGACTCCTTCTCAGCTCCTCTTTACAAACCACTAACAGACATGAGCATTAATCCCTATTATACACTTTTACACGCTTAACACCCTACTGATCCTTTGTGATCAGGCTACAGAGTAAGTCATGATAATATTCTGACATTCCAGGGGTTGGTTTTGTGTGTTCTCTTCAGTCCAGCTGGTGGATATTGTGATATTGACACAATGTCACATCTGCCTTGTGTACACAGACAACCCTCTCCTCCTCCAGACAAACTCAGATATATGTGTGAGATGCACCTATATAGACATACAGGGAGCTGAACTCTCTCGACCCATGACTGGCACAGTCTATCAGGTGGTGAAGGTAACCACACACACCACATATCAGTCTCACATATCCTCTAGCAACAGCACTCAAACCACATTAGCACACATTGACATACACGGATGCTGTAAATGTACTCTACCTAAGCAGCAGAGACCTCCAAAGCCGACAAACACACACCCGCTACCCCTCTACAATACCCACATATCACTAAGTTCACAATGTCAGTGTGCCACTCAGTCACTGCCCTTTGGGCTAAACAACACACCTAATACACTTGTAATAGGCGACACTTATGTTCAGACACACTGACGTACCACTCGCCAGCCTTGACTAGGGAATAGTCACTTTGGGCTGTCTGTTGGGTGCCAGGATCTGCCGCATAACACAGGCAGTCAGGTCACTCCAAGGCAAGTACAAGACTGGCACCATCATTGTCCATGCTGGTGTGTGTAACCTCAGATGTTACTCCCTGGACCACATGACATGATACATGGAGGTACACTCTTATCATGTAGCCCAGGCCAGTATGACCCTGACCTTGTCTAGCATCTTACACCCACCAAATATGATGTCACAGTATACGGACACACATATCACATTTAACAGTTGGCTAACAAATTTGTTTCATTCATCGGGGATACAGTGTCTGTCAGCGTATGGTGACATGCTCAACATGCCACGTAGCTTCACTATGGACAGCTTGCATCTGTCACCCTTGGACTTTGGTATGCTGGCTAAGGCTCTTGCTACCACCAGAGTGCCTTTTTTAAGCAGGGCTCAGAAGACAAACCCACCTCTATAGACATTACGGGTTAAATGAAACTAAAGGTAATGCTGCTCAACAACAGTTGTATTAACCTCATATTGTGGCCACTCAGGACTCTCATCAGTATGGAGGAGAGCAATATCTGTGCACTGACAGACACCTGGTTCAGGCTCACTTATGCACACCAGCACTACCAGGTTATGTTTCATACCATGCTGTCTGACAACAAGACTTGGAACAGACAACACAACTAGGGGATGTATCCATATACATCACAGATACAATCACCTCCAGGTTAGTAGCACTGCACAAAGCATCACAGACCATACATATACAACTATCATTGTGCAATACTGCCTTTCAGTTTGTTGCCTGCTATATAACACACTCCCAAACTCAGTAACCACACTTGGCTTTTGAAGGAACTATGGAGAATATGAAGGTCTCTACAGACACCATTATATTGTGTGACTTCATATACACACATATTGACTGGGGATACTACTCAAGCCCAGACAACCTCACCCATCATTCACTACAATTTGTAGGCTCATATGCTTTGGCACAACCAGTCAGCACAGCCACAAGGAGGAATACATATTGGACCTGCTCATCACCAACATGGGGACTCTATGTTCCACACCAGCGATATACCCCTCATTGGTAAGGTCAGAACATACATGTATCTCACAGGACATACATATACCCTCCACACACCCATCCTGGGTAATCTTGGTGAACTTCTCATGAGCCAACATCTCACTTCACCGAAGCAAGGTGGTATCCTTCAGACATCCTGAGATAGTGGCATATACGGCTCACACTGCTGCATCCTTTACATACACATTCTATGGACACCTAGTGGACTGCATGGATTGTGCTATCCCAAATAACAATAAGACCCACTATTAAAATGGCAGGGGACCTGTCTGGTAGACCCCAGCCATTAATAAGCTGAACAACGTCAGGAGAACACTACTACATGATAGAGCACAATCCCAGACTGGGAAGGCATCTGTGATCTGTACTAGCAGACAGCTACAGTCACTCATGGACTTTTCTAAGGTCCGCTTCTACCAGACAATTGCACCTGACATGTAGGACTATCACACGGTCTTCTTCAGTTATGTCAGGAACCTGGGTGTACACTCATTGATATGCTGTGAGTTACTGCATACTGACTAAACCTACCCTGAACCCACTGGCATTGCCTACATCCTGGCAAACAGGGTCAGTGCAGATGTCTCCCACCCATCCCGCCTAAGGAGAAACTATCCATACCAACAGAGTATAACCTCCCTGACATCACACAGTAACAGGTGAGTGCTTCCCTCCCCACAGCGTACATCACAGTATCAATGTGACCATATGGTGTCCCAGCCTGCATCATACACAAGCATCATGACAAACGCAACCCCCTCACATTACATCACTGTTCAATATCGGAGTTACCACAGGATATGTACCCAAGGAATGGCGTACTGGGACAGTGGTCCCGCTCCACAGAGTTGGTGCCACAACAGACCACAGACAATATTGCCCTTTAAGCCTATGTAGCCTGTTCTGCAAAGCTATGGAGCATATTGTCATAGGACTCCTACACATAGACATCGGGAACCTACAGACACTGTGTCCTACTCATTTCAGCATTGTTGTGGGCAGATCTTGCCTATTGAACCTGTAGGTATTCTTTAAATGGCTAACATGTCCATCAACATAGGGACTGCTATCCACACAGCCTACCTGAACCTTGCAAAACCATTCAACACAATAACCCACTGGGCCATTATGCATAGGCTCACCAGCGTCAATTTGGACACATATCTCACACAATGGATTGATACCTAGATCACGGATAGCCCCCACATGATCAGGATTGCAGGTGCCATGTCTGACTATACACCAGTTACACATGGCATCCCACACAGCTTGGTCCTGGGATCTCTTATTCAATATATATTTGTCTTACGTACAGGCTATCACAGGGGGAATATGGCTGAACATGTTTGCACTTGACTGCAAACTGGGTGCCATGATCAACTCTCCAGCTGCCACATGCATACTCAATCAGAGTCTCACAGAGATGGATGACTGGTGCCTGAGCCATGGCCTACAGCTAAATGCCATTAGTTGCATAGTCATCCCCTTTGGGAGTAACAACATTCCCACACATTACCACATAGGTAGTACTCCATTACATACGGTAGGAGTTGTTAGGGGTTTGGGGGCATCACTTTTTCGTACTGTCGCCTTTAACATTCACGTTGCCAAAGTGGTTGGACACACCTTCTATGTGTGCCAACTTATCCCATATGGTTTCGCATCTAGATCGAGTGAGGTCATTGTGCCCATATACTCATCACATCCATGCTTGGTTACAATGCCACATTTGGGGTGTACCTTACCTGACACCTGCAGCAACTGCACTGGCCATGGACTGTCCTCACCAAGCAGATATAGGGACTCACACAGATGCCCTGCATAGTTCAGATGCAGTAACTCAAGCTCTACTCAGTCGCTTACCACCTACTCAGATATGATGTGTGCCTGTTGTTTACAGCTATACCCAAACAGAATTACTGGACATGCTCCACCTCAGGATATCCAACTCCCTTGGAGCTACACACTTCAGGGACGTATACCTCAGCACAGATGTTAATACGACATTGTGGAGGGACAGATTCTTATCCCAGAGGCTCCACTCACTAGAGAATGTAATCCCAGTTTCACATAGGCAGAGCCACCCAATGACCACCTACTGGAGACATCTTGACGACTGTATGGGTGATTGTATATTTACCCCTGGGATATCTACTGTTTCCCTGCTAGACAGAGGCACACTAGCATAAATGTACATGGGTTATCTTGTGTGACCTACTATTTGCACACACAGTTTAGTAATCTGACAGGGTTGCGAATGCCAAACACACTCTGGCTAGGCTTGTACATGCCCTAGGGCAGATAGCCTAGTATCGACCTCTGAACCTATGCTAATGTTCAAGATGCACAATGTTTATTGCTGATACTGTTTGCAGGTCTTTATCATCTTTGCTTTACCAGTTTCCATGAAGAACTTCAGTATCTGCAGACCATATTTGATTATGACAGGGTTCCACTATATTATAGATATGTCTGTTGTCATATAACTGTGTGCACAGGGCGGATTGCTGTATAGTGACAGGTTCCTGGGTTAACACATGCAACTGCCAGATATGTGTGGCCCACTGCTGTACTCAGACTTGGCCTAAGTGCGTGAGCATGCCCAGTTCTGACATTACATGTTTTGTTGCCTGACATTTGTCTCATTTATTCAAGTGTGTGAGCATGCCCAGTGTGACCCTTCAGTATGTTGCTATCTGAGGTCCACTACATTTGCTGATGTGTGCGAACATGACCAATATTAACATTTATACTGTGTGTGTTGGAAGTCCGGTTCTGTTCTCACTGCAGGACTCACCTTTGTGTCATAACTCAACAAGGATTATGCTGTGCCTGCAGGGTTTCCATGAAATACTTTGCATAGACGTATCAACATTCCATTATACAGGTGGACCACTGCAATACGGTCATGGTTTAGTAGTTCAGTACTTTGGCTATAGTGCACAGTATCCTGGGTTTGAGGCTCATCACTGATTTATATTTTCATACAGAGCAAACCACACTGCTTAAGGGCCTGTTAAGCAAATATGAGCATGTTGGCTTTTGTTCAGCTATGCCCTACTTAGACCAGGCTTGTCCGACATTGCTCAATATTCATCAACATTGTTGGACGTTGCCCAATATTACTGAACATTGACCACAGTTGTGCTAGTTAGTGTGTGCGATTTTGTTTGCATATACTACATGGTGGTAATTGTTGTTTAGCACTACTTTATATTGCTTAACACATGGCATTCATGACTTAGGTGGTGCTGCAGGGCTGCCTATGTCAGATGCACATACTACACTCCCTGCACATGTTTGGAAGCAGGTAGTGTCAACTTAGGCATCCCTTTTACTTTATGTGCGAGTCAGAGAGGGGTATCATTTCCAGAGTTCCTACTAAGCCAGTGTATGTGCTATGCGTTGCCTCTTTGATAAAGCCAAAGCGTACTGGGCACGCCTCCTTCTGCCTACTGGGGCAGGCTCAGGTTATTCTTCCTCCGAGTCACGCTCTGCCTGTGATGGCCTTGGCAATGGTGGGGGGCTGTTTGGCCCAGGCCTTTGCTGGTCCTGCTGCAGCTGTTTTTGCAGGATCATATTAAGTAGCATAGCACATACCATGACAATTTGAATACATGTAGTTGGTGAGTACTGCAAGGCTTCACCAGATGTGTCCAGGCACCGGAACCATGACTTGAGCAGCCCAAACACATGCTCTATTACATTACATGTTTGTGTGCGTGCCTTATTATGGCATTCCTGTTCAGGTGTGTGTGTGTTTCTGATGGGTGTCATCAGCCACGTCTCCAGTGCATAGCCAGTATCCCCCACTAAATGACCATGTGGGATGTCCCCATTGGCAAATGTCTGGTACGGCTGCATCAAATGCCAGATATGGGAATCATGATAGCTTCCAGGGCAGCCTGCGCACACATTCAGTATTATGCCCTGGGCATCACACATGACCTGGCAGTTGATGGTGGGGAAGCCCTTGCGGTTGACGTAGACCCTACCCCACTCGCCGGCTGGTGCTTTGATGCATATGTGCGTGCAGTCTATTGCATCCACTACCTCAGGGTATTCTGCTATTTGCAGGAAGAGATGCATATTGCTGGCCAATACCTCATGGGAATTGGGGAAATATACACGATCACCGAGATGTGCTGACATGACATCCAGGAACTGGTGCAGTACCCTGGATGCTGATGCCTGTGATATCTCCATCATATCACCAGTTGGTCTCTGGAAGGTACCTGTTGCTAATATTCTTAGGCCAACACATACCTTGGTTTCCACTGGGATGGGTTCCCCTCTGTTGGTTCTGTGTGTGACGCGTGGCCTGCACAGTCAACAATTTGCTGCAGGAGGTCTCTGCCCACTCTATAGTGCTCCACTATCTCCAGCTCATGTAGCCCCTGGTAGGTTACCCTGGGCCTGTACACTCTTCTCTGTCTCCTCACTGTGGGTTGTCCAGCAGCATTTCCATTGTCACCACCCTCAACATGTTGCATATGTCGCCTTATAACAGCAATGGCAGCCCCTAACATTTCTTTGTCTCAGTAAAGCTTTTTCAGTTTGCATTTCTATTAGCTTACTGCAGTGTCTCTTATGAGAAACATAATGGACTGCTGTTTGCAGAGTTGTAAGTGCTAGGCTGGGCTTGACAAAAAAAATGTATATGTGTGTGTATGTGTATGTTAAATGTACAAGAAACTGTTAGTAAGCATAATGCATTACGATACACATTTCAACTAACGTAGATGACTAATAAGATAAACAGTATTGTTAAGAACAATTAAAACAGTGTTGTTAAAAATTATTTTCTTATAAAAAACAAGTCACCTAAGTAAACTTCTTAAATTAAGGATGCATGCTAAAGGAGTGACTTCATTTAAGCCAAGTAGAGTATATGAATTTAACCTAAGTTGCCAAACCAATTCATGTATCTCCAATATCAATTGGTAAGGTCCACCCTTTCCATCTAAAGCTACCTGGTCTATAACTTTGAACAAAAATGAATTAGAGGGGTTCTCACTACAGTGTCTAGCCAGAGAGTTAGTGGTGCTTTTTTTCTTAATGTGGTAAACATGTTTGTAAAGCCTATCCTTTAGCTTCCTGTCCATTTTTCCTACGTAAAATGCTGAACACATCTGACAGGAAACTAAATACACCACAGATTTGAAATTACAGTTGTACCTACCTCTGGCTTCATATTCATACTAGTTTACTGTGAAACTAAACCTTGTAGCAATGTACCTACAAAAGTTACATGCTTCACATTTATAAGTTCCTTCGGTCCTAAGAGGCTTCGGACTATTGTTTTCTATAATGCTTTTCAGGTTTCTACCCTTCTTAAAAATTATGACCGGGTAGTCACCTAATTTCTCTATTGTGTCCCTCTCAAAGGTCATTAAAAAGCAATTCCTTCTGAAAATGTCCTTAATTATGTTTGCTTCAAAACAAACGAGTGTAATGAAACTCCTCTTAAAACTCACTATTTCCTTAACCGTGGAACATTTCTCTGGTGGAATAACGCTAGTCTTACTTAGGGCCAAACCATCCAAACTTTCTCCCATGTTCAAATCTGTTACCTCAGTAATACGTTGCCTCTTAGTGAGAATTAGACTGAAAGAACCTGCCAACCATTTGAAGCGAACTTCACTTACTAGCTCATCAATCATCTTCCCTGGGTAACCTCGACTCATGAACATATGTTTCAACAAGGTACATTCATCTTCAAAATAAGTATCCTCAGTTGTCATCCTGGCAGCTCTTACCAGCTGTCCTTTGAGAACAGACCTTTTCTGATGGAACGGGTGACAACTGGTATAGTGCAACAATGTGATCGAGTACGTAGGCTTTCTGTATATTTTAGCCAAGTACCCTTCATCTACAGGATCCCTCTTTAATTCTACATCTAAATAGTTAATGATGTTTTCTCCATAGGTGAAGTTGAATTTCAAAAAAGGTGTACTATTGTTCAAAGTTTCCACAAATGGTCGTGCGTCATCTGCACTCCCCTCAAACATGATAAAAATATCATCCAGAAACCTGTTGTAAAGTTTTACCTTCTCGTAAATGTTCTTTTGAAAATAAACTCACTTTCCAATTGAGCAAGGAACAGGTTGGCATAACTTGCCCCACATGGCGAACCCATAGCTACACCTACCACTTGTTTGTATATGCTGTCATTAAAACTAACAAAGGTGCCGTTTAAGATAATATCTAGTAACTTCTGGATTAACCTTATCTCATTACTCTCAGCCTCATAAAATAACAGTTTCTTGGTGATGTATTCAATCCCTACCTCATAAGAGATAGAATAGTAAAGATCAACAACATCTACTGTTAAGAAATAAATGTTCTTATGATAAACAAAATTCTCTAAACTTTTCAAAAAGGCCCAGGAGTCTTTGTAAATTTGTTCTTCTCTGGCTACATACTTTTTTAACAAGTGGTCTACATATTTAGAACATGCATAAGTAATGGACGATCTTGCATTCACTAAAGCTCTCATCGGGGGATCATTGACATTTTTATGGGGCTTAGGTAATCCAAACAGGTTTGGTATTCTTGGTTTCAAAATCACTAAATAATTGTACACCTCAACACTGATCAAACCTTCAATCAGTAAGTCTCTAAAAAAGGAAAAAACTCTGTCGTGTGCAGTGTTTATTTCATTGAAACTAGATTTTACATAAATCTCACTGTCCAACACTCCCAACATTCTAGTCTCATAGTCATCATTCTTCATAATCATCAGTCCACTGCCTTTATCTGGTTTCAAAATTCGGACTGGTAAAGATTTAATGGAGCTGAGGGCTTCAGCCTCGTTTTTGGTAATGTTCACCGTGTCATGTTTCTTAACACCCTTATGTAAGTTTCTTAAATCGAACTTGCACATATGTTCAAAGATAAGGAAGGACAAATAGGTGGGTTGTAAGTACTAGCCACCCTTAAAGGACCAACATTGACAACTTTGTCACCAAATATTAGAGCCATGTTCAGCTTCTGAATGTAAAGTTTTAAGTCTATCAGAACCCCTGCCAAATTAAAATGGTCAGCAGGTACAAAAGTCAACCCCTTACTGAAAAGCTCACACTTTTCAAGGTCGAAGGTAAAACTAGAAAAATTGTACTCTTTAAAGTCACCACTTTGGTTCAACAACACAACTGGATCACTGGTTACCTGTTGAATTTATGGTTCTCTTTTCTGCCCCTCATGTTGTACTTCCATCGGTGGTTTTGGCCTCAGTTGGAAAAAGAATTATTCAGTTCATTACCATTAAGTTGGCCGTTACTGGCTCTATTGTTGACTGGGTGGCTTTCCGTGATATTGTCACTCCAATTACCTTCAAAGAAATCAAGATCATTAACCCCTGGACCTACCCCTATGGGCAGCTTAACAACAGAATTGGTGTCCATGCTGTTATGGTTAGCATTCTGAGTAATTGGGCGACCAAAAATATTTTTACCCCGAGAAGGTGGTGGTTTTGGGTAAGCCACCCCATTCTTATAGTCTCTTATGTCTTTCCTTAACTTTTTTTAATTTCACTTGAGCATTTTTACTCAACTGTTGTTCAATTGAGGAAAACACCCTCTTATAGTCATAGTGATACCTTACAAAATCAAGGTCTGTTTTTTTGGCCTGGTTCAACTCTGTAATATCTTTAGATAAGCAGTCTATGGTAACAGAATAATGCTTGCACATAGTATCCATTAGCTCAGTACCGTGTTTGTTAAAAAGGTCTATCAACTCATTGTTAAAGTCAGTCCCCGCTTCCAAACCAGAATGGTACTGCCAAGACTGTAAACCCTTCGGAACTACACTTTGTTTTTTTACATTCGTCAAAATACTTGATTTCCAGTTGTAATTTCTTTAGCTTAAACATTTTCCGATCAATTTCTTATAATTTAACTGCCAATGACTCACCTCTTTCAGCCGGGCATTCAGCAAGCACATCGGTACTGTTACCTCCAAAGTTGAAACATATGTTCATGAGTCGAGGTTACCCAGGGAAGATGATTAATGAGCTAGTAAGTGAAGTCCGCTTCAAAAGGTTGGCAGGTTCTTTCAGCCCAATTCTCACTAAGAGGGAACATATTACTGAGGTAACAGATTTGAATGTGGGAGAAAGGTCGGATGGTTTGGCCCTAACTAAGACTAGCGTTATTCCACCAGAGAAATGTTCCACGGTTAAAGAAATACTGAGTATTAAGAGGAGTTTCATTACATCCTTTTGTTTGGAGGCAAATGTAATTAAGAACATTTTCAAAAGGAATTGTTTTTTATTGACCTTTGAGAGGGACACAATAGAAAAATTAGGTGACTACCCGGTCATTATTTTTATAGGTTCATAGGTTCATAGGTAGGTACTAGACTATCAGCCCTAGGGCCCATACAAGCCTAGCCAAAAAAATGTACCCTGGCTTTCGCCACCCAAGAAATTTATTTTCCTGTGCCCCTGTTGAGCAGAGCCACAGAAGTGATCCCCAGGGTGAATTTCCCATTTCCCATCCAATCATCAAGATTTTTTTTGAAGAGTACTAATGAGGAGCTCTGTTTGACATAGACGGGTAGTCTGTTCCAGAGTATGGGAAGTCTCTGGGGCAGGAATCCATCCCTCCAGCATGTTCTGTTTATTGTGGTGACAAGGTTTAGGTCCCTAGAGCATGTAGCTCGGAGGGATTGGGATTTCTTTAAGTGGAGCATGTATAACAGCTCTGGGTTTGACATAGCTTTGTATGTTAGGCAGAGATCGCCCCTGAGTAGACGATATGCGATGGAGTAAAGCTGTAGTTTTTTTAGATGGTCTGCATAGGGCATCTGTTTGAGGCTAGTAATCCTCTTTGTGAGGTATTTCTGTGGTCTTTCCAGTTGTTGTAGATGTCTTGTGAGGTACATACCAAAAGGGGCGTTGTACTCTATAATGGGTCTAATGAGTGATGAGTAGAGGGGAACAATGACCTCTTTTTTCTGGATGAGAATCCTTTTGTGATGAGATGAGCCATGTAGAAGGATTTCCTGACCACTGTGGTGATGTGATTATCAAAGGAGAGACTACTGTCCACCTGTGTCCCAAGGTGTCTTATCACATTTTTGGCATTAAGTAGACTACCAGCTATATGGTAGTTCATGGGTACAGAGTTTTTACCAAAGGGGATGACAATACACTTTTTGGCATTGAGCTTCAGGCCATGGCTTTGACACCAGGTATCTGTCTCAGTGAGGCCCTTTTGTAGTTTGTCCACATCGTTAGGAGTTTTGATTATGGCTCCTAGTTTGCAGTCATCTGCAAACTTTGTTAGCCAAAGACCTTCTGTGTTGGCCTGCACTTCAGAGAAGTAGATACCAAACAGGAGAGGACCCAGGACTGAACCCTGTGGTACTCCACTTGTCACTGGTGTGTGTGGGTTCTGTCCGTGAGCCAGTTGGCAACCCGTCTTGTGACATAGGGATTTATACCTAGTTTAGTGAACTTATCTATAATTCCAGAGTGGGGGATGGTGTTGAAAGCCTTGGCGAGATCTAGATAAGCTGTGTGAACCATTTTACTCTCATCTATGGCTTTGGTGACTGCTTCAAAGAAGTCAATCAGGTTTAGGAGACATGATCTGCCTTTTGCAAATCCAAACTGGGTAGGGTCCAGAGTTTGGAAATTACCAATGTCTTTGTTTATGAGCTCCACGATGATACATTCCATGGCCTTGCAGACCAGGCTCGTCAGGCTAATGGGGCGGTAGTTCCCAGGGTCCATCGTGGCTCCCCCTTTGTGGAGTGGGATAACCGTCGCGGTGCACCATTCAGTGGGTACAAAGCCTGAGGTGAGGCAATGATTGAACATGGTACTTACGTAGGGTGCCAGTTCATTCTGTAGTTCATGTAGAACGCAGCCTGGGATATTGTCAGGTCCCATGGATGCTGTGTTTTTGGCTTTGGAGAGTGTGTTTTTTACCTGTGCAGCCATGATTATAGGAACTTTGCATTCTTCCGGTATAGAGATGGGCCCTCTAGGGGGTGAGAGGGGGGTAAAGTTAGCACTGAACCTATCTGCTAGGATGTTGGCAATATCAGTTGGTTCTGTATATTTAGTGCCATTGTGCTGTAACTCAGAGCAGATCTGAGTGTTCCCATTTAGATTCTTGACATAGCTATAGAATGCTTTGTGGTTGTCTTTAGAGTCAGTGGCAATTTTGTTTCGTAACTAGCTTTGGATGATTTTATGAGGGATCTCAGCTTCTTACTGAGGTTGACCAGGGAGTTCCTCCAGTCATGGGATTTTACTCTTTTTTTGCAACAGTTTCTTTCTTCTGTTGTAGAGTTTGTTTATAGCAGAGGACCACCAGATTGGCTTTCTTTTTTTGGAGGATAACATCTTGGTTCTGTTAGGGATAGCATGATCCATGCACTCGTGTAAGTGCTTATAAAGTGCATTTGTGTAGGATTCGGCAGTCATACCACTATTGTCTGTCTGCATGGGTGTCATGAAGTTTGCCACTTCTGTCTTAAGAAGTGTGAAATTGGCTTTGGAGAAGTTTTTTATGATGGTTTCCCTAATTGGGGCTGGGGGTGGGATGTGGATGTCTAGGCTGATTAGCTTGTGGTCAGATCTGACCCACAAGGAATTGACCTCTGGTGTGGGACACCGGTTTCCCATGTTGGTAATGACCAAGTCTAGGATACTGCCGCCCCTGGTGGGGGTGTGAATAAGTTGATCCAAGGCATTGGAATTTATAAATTCTAGAAAACGTTGAGCAAAAGAGTTGGTACATGAGTAGTTTTCCCAGTTTATGGTGGGGTAGTTGAAATCGCCCATTATTAGGGTGTTGGGTTGCACCCTAATACTTTCCAGTATATCAAGAAATGAGGAGTGTGAATCCTGGGGCATGGTGGGGGGGTCTGTAGCAAGCTACAATTTGGATTGTGGTCTTGCCCAGAGTTAGTTGCACTTGGATAATCTCAGATGCATTATGCTGTGCAACTAGCCTGGAGGTGTGGATATCCTTAATGAATATGGACATGCCTCCGCCTTTAGTGCTTCTTTCTGGGTTAGGCGGCTGAAAGGTGTGGTATGAATTGAAGCCTGGTAATGCAGGGGTGCTCTCTGGAGCTTTGAACCAGGTCTCTGTCACTGCACAGATGTCAATGTTCTCCATTTTAAGGAGTGCCTCGAGTGAGTGCATTTTGAGGTTTAGACTTCTAGCATTGAGTAGCATTACCCTCAGATTTTGCTTGTTTGTACCTGTTACGGTGGTGAATTTGTCATTTGAACCTTGCCAAAAAAGGCACTATAGGGGTGGCAAGAGCCTTAGCCAGTATCCGAAATCCTAAGGGCGACAGGTGCAGGCCATCTCTGGCAAAGCATCGTGGACTGTCGATCATGTCATCCCAGGCAGACAAATACTGGATCCCCTTAGAATGACACCAGAAGCTTAGCCAATTGTTGAAGTCAATCATTTTGTCCTTGTACTGTGGTATTCTGGGTGATGGCAGGATGCTACTCAGGGTTAGGGTCATACCTGCCTGGAATACAAGATTGGAGAGCTCCTCCAAGTCTCTTTTCATGTAGTCCAGGGAGGTACGTCTCAGGTCATTCACACCAACATGGACTATGACAGTGTCATATTTGTACTTATTGTGGAGTGACCTGAGTGCATTCATTATGTGGAGGATCCTGGCACCTGACAGGCAGCTGACAGTAACTTTCTCCTTGTTTAGTCTAGTGAGTGGAACATCAGTGTGCCTGACTATAGAGTCACCTATGACTAGAGTGTTGAGTACGTTGTTATGCCTTATGGGCTGTGGTTGAGTGGCACACTGAGTTTGTGGGCTATGTGTCATTTGGGTTGTGTTGGGGGTGGAGTTTGCTTGAGTTTATGCCTTGGATGTCCCTGATGCTTGGGCAGGTTTTTATTGAGAGCCTCTGTGAATGTAGGTGTGTGTTTTGTGTTTCTATGTGTATGTTTTGGTGGTGTAGGTTTTGAGGGACTATGTGATGAGTGTGGTGTGGTGCAAGTGTTTACCTTCTCCTCTTGACTGTCTAGTCCAGTCTTGGGTGAAGAGAACTTTGCTCCCAGTTTGGCTATATAAGTGCATCTCTTACAGGTTGTAGTGTTGGGTGATAGGAGGAGAGGGTTGTCTGTGTACATGAGGCAATTTTAAGAAGTGTAGAAACATGAAAAACATTATAGAAAACAATAGTCCAAAACCTCTTAGGACCGAAGGAGCTTATAAATGTAAAGCATGTAACTATTGTAGGTACATAGCTACAGGGTTTAGTTTCACAGTAAACCAGCATGAATATAAAGCCAGAGGTAGGTACAACTGTAATTCCAAATCTGTGGTGTGCTTAGCTTCCTGTCTGATGTGTTCAGCATTTTACGTAGGAAAAATGGACAGGAAGCTAAAGGATAGGATTTACGAACATGTTTACCACATTAAGAAAAAAAGCACCATTAACTCTCTGGCTAGACACTGTAGTGAGCACCCCTCTAATTCATTTTTGTTCAAAGTTATAGACCAGGTAGATTTAGATGGAAAGGGTGGACCTTACCAACTGATATTGGAGAAACATGAATTGGTTTGGCAACTTAGGTTAAATTCATATACTCTACCTGGCTTAAATGAAGTCACTTCTTTAGCATGGATCCTTAGGTTAAGAGGTGACTTGTTTTTTATAAGAAAATCATTTTTAACAACACTGTTTTAATTGTTCTTAACAATACTGTTTATCTTATTAGTCATCTACGTTAGTTGAAATGTGTGTCGTAATGCATTATGCTTACTAACAGTTTCTTGTACATTTAACATACACATACACACACATATACATTTTTTTTCATTAAGGTGTTTTAGGTGGACACTTTCTCTTCACCTTTTCTTTGAAACACTTAGGGCCGGATTCACAATGACTTGCACAGAGTCTAAGAGTAGAGTAAGACTCCATGCAGCCATCATGTCCGACGAGCGATCCAGAAACAGCCTGTAGGGGCGTGTAAGAGAGCTCCTAAAACGGCTCTTACATGGACAGGGCTGGGACATGCAAATCACCACAATTGCAGGTGAAAGGCATGCAAATGAGGTAGATTTGCGATTCAGGAAACCCGAACCTATCCGAGTAAGAGCACTGTTATTTGCAGAAATGTACTCAGTTGACAACTGAGTACCATTCTGCAAATAGCAAAACGGAGGTGTGACAGCTCCAAATAAAGGTTGCATCCAGTGCAGGAAGCATGCCAATGGCAATATACGGCCATTGTAAATGTTCCCTGATGCAAAATTAAAATAAAAATAATAATTTTTTTTTCGGTGATTTCCAATGTATAAGCGTAGTGCAGCGCCGCTCAAACGGGCTGCGCTCTAAAACCCAGAATACTACAAATTAAAACCCACAAATGTGGATTTTATTGAAAGTGGTAATATACAATTCAAGGGAATGGCAGGCTGAAGACAACATGGTCACCAAGTAGAGGTTGCTAAGGGGGGAAGCTCAGTCTAAGACATGTAACCAAGCATTAGTAGGCAATCCTATGTAAATGAGTGTTAGGTTAGTGAATCGCTAGTTTACATAGCAAATGAGCACAGTCAGTGGAGTGTAAGAGTAGGATATGGGGAGTAACAAGTAGAAGATAGGTGACATCACGAGGGGGATATGTATGAAAGAAGTGAAGCTCATTGGAGCAGAGTGGCATGTGTCCACTGTCATGGAAAGAGGTGTGTCAACAGGTAGGCTAGGGAAAGGCAAGAAATGGAAGGTGCATGCCATGGATAACACCAAAGTTTCTTGCTGAGCGTGCATGCATCCGTGTGCATGCCTGTAAACCCGAGTAAGACAGAGTGTGCACGTGTAAGCGTGCGTGCGGGCGTTTAAGCCGGAGTAAGCATGTATAAGGCTGTTTAAAGAGTTGTAAGCACGTTTGTGCTGGTGTGCGCGCGTTTTAACTCGAATAAGCAGGTTTTAGTCCATGTAAGCATGTGTGGGCATGTGTTAGCTGCTGTGTGCATGTTTATGCTTGTGTGTGCGGCGCTCCCCCCCGAGGAAACAGAAAGGAAAAAGGAAGCACAACAAATAGTAGGAAGCTACCAGGGAGTACTAGCAGAGCTAGCAGGTGAAAACAATCAGAATCAGGCAATTATACAGACAGTACACTAGCCCAGCCCAGTCTAGCACTTAAAACTCTGCCAACAACAGTCCATTATGTTTCTCACAACAGACACTGCAGTAAGCTAATAGAAGTGAAAACTGAAAAAGCTTTACTGAGACAAAGAAATGTTAGGGGCTGCCCATTGCTGTTATAAGGCAACATATGCAACATGCTGTGGGTGGTGACAATGGAAATGCTGCTGGACAACCCACAGTGAGGAGACGGAGAAGAGTATACTGGCCCAGGGTAACCTACCAGGGGCTACATAAACTGGAGATAGTGGAGTGCTATAGAGTGGACAGAGACCTCCTGCAGCAAATTGTTGTGCTGTGCAGGCCACGCCTCACACACAGAACCAACAGAGGGGAACCAATCCCAGTGGAAACCAAGGTATGTGTTGGCCTAAGAATACTAGCAACAGGTACCTTCCAGAGACCAACTGGTGATATGATGGGGATATCACAGGCATCAGCATCCAGGGTACTACACCAGTTTCTGGATGCCATGTCAGCACATGTCGGTGATCATGTATATTTCCCCAATTCCCGTGAGGTATTGGCTAGCAATATGCGTCTCTTCCAGAAAATAGCAGAATACCCTGAGGTAGTGGGTGCAATAAACTGCATGCACATACACATCAAAGCACCAGCTGGCGAGCGGGGTAGGGTCTACTTCAACTGCAAGGGTTTCCCCTCCATCAACTGCCAGGTTGTGTGTGATGCCCAGGGCATAATACTGAATGTGTGTGCAGGCTGCCCCGGAAGCTAACATGATTCCAATATCTGTCATCTGATGCAGCTGTACCAGACATTTGCCAATGGGGACGTCCCACATGGTCACCTAGTGGGGGATGCTGGATATGCACTGGAGCCGTGGCTGATAACACCCATCAGAAACGCACACACACCTGAACAGGAATGCCATAATGAGGCACATGGACAAGCAAGTAATGTAATAGAGCGTGTGTTTGGGCTGCTTAAGTCACGGTTCCAGTGCCTGGACACATCTGGTGGAGCCTTGCAGTACTCACCAACTACATGCACCCAAATTGTCATGGTATGTGCTATGCTACATAATATGATCCTGTGAAAACAGCTGCAGCAAGACCAGCATAGGCCTGGGCCAAACAACCCCCCACCATTGCCAAGGCCATCACAGGCAGAGCGTGACTCGGAGGAGGAACAACCTGAGCCTGCCCCAGAAGGCAGAAGGAGATGTGCCCAGTATGCTTTGGCCTTGGCAAAGAGGCAATGCATAGCACATACACTGACTCAATAGGAACTCTGGAAATTATACCTCTCTCCGACTCACACATAAAGTAAAAGGGATGCCTAAGTTGACACTACCTGCTTCCAAACATGTGCAGGTAGTGTAGTATGTGCATCTGACATAGGCAGCCCTGCAGCACCACCTAAGGCATGAAGCAAATGTGTTAAGCAATATAAATCAGTGTTAAACAGCAATTACCACCATGTAGTATATGCAAACAAAATCGCACACACCAACTAGCACAACTGTGGTCAATGTTCAGTAATATTGGGCAATGTCCAGCAATGTTGATGAATACTGAGCAATGTCAGACAAGCCTGGTCTAAGTAGGGCATAGCTGAACAAAAGCCAACATGCTCATATTTGCTTAACAGTCCCTTAAGCAGTCTGGTCTGCTCAGTATGAAAATATAAAGCAGTGATGGGCTTCAAACCTAGGATACTGTGCACTATAGCCAAAGTACTGAACCACTAAACCATGACAGTATTGCAGTGGTCTACCTGTATGACAGAATGTTGATAAGTCTATGCAAAGTAGTGCATGGAAACCCTGCAGGCACAGCATAATCCTTGTTGAGTTATGACACAAAGGTGAGTCCTGCAGTGACAACAGAACTGGACTTTCAACACACACAGTATAAATGGTAATATTGGTCATGTTCGCACACATCAGCAAATGTAGTGGACCTTAGATAGTAACATACTGAAGGGTCTCACTGGGCATGCTCACACACTTGAATAAATGAGACAAATGTCAGGCAACAAAACATGGAATGTCAGAACTGGGCATGCTCACACACTTAGGCCATGTCTGAGTACAGCAGTGGGCCACGCATATCTGGCAGTTGCATGTGTTAATCCAGGAACTTGTCACTATACAGCAATCCGCCCTGTGCACACAGTTATATGACAACAGACACATCTATAATATAGTGGAACCCTGTCATAATCAAATATGTTCTGCAGATACTGAAGTTCTTCATGGAAACTGGTAAAGCAAAGATGATAAAGACCTGCAAACAGTATCAGCAATAAACATTGTGCATCTTGAACATTAGCATAGGTTCAGAGGTCGATACTAGGCTATCTGCCCTAGGGCATGTACAAGCCTAGCCAGAGTGTGTTTGGCATTTGCAACCCTGTCAGATTACTACACTGTGTGTGTGAATAGTAGGTCACACAAGATAGCCCATGTACATTTATGCTAGTGTGCCTCTGTCTAGCAGGGACACAGAAGATATCCCAGGGGTAAATATACAATCACCCATACAGTCGTCAAGATGTCTCCAGTAGGTGGTCATTGGGTGGCTCTGCCTATGTGAAACTGGGATTACATTCTGTAGTGAGTGGAGCCTCTAGGATAAGAATCTGTCCCTCCACAATGTCCTATTAACATCTGTGCTGAGGTATACATCCCTGCAATGTGTAGCTCCAAGGGAGTTGGATATCCTGAGGTGGAGCATGTCCAGTAATTCTGGTTTGGGTATAGCTGTAAACAACAGGCACACATCATATCTGAGTAGGTAGTAAGTGACTGAGTAGAGCTGGAGTTACTGCATCTGAACTATGCAGGGCATCTGTGTGAGTCCCTACATCTGCTTGGTGAGGAAAGTCCATGGCCAGTACAGTTGCTGCAGGTGTCAGGTAAGTTACAACCCAAATATGGCATTGTAACCAAGCATGGATGTGATGAGTATAGGGGCACAATGACCTCACTCGATCTAGATGTGAAACCATATGGGATAAGGTGGCACACATAGAAGGTGTGTCAAACCACTTTGGCAACGTGAATGTTAAAGGCAACAGTACGAACAAGTGATGTCCCCAAACCCCTAACAACTCCTACCGTATGTAATGGAGTGCTGCCTATGTGGTAATGTGTGGGCATGTTGTTACTCCCAAAGGGGATGGCTATGCAACTAATTAACGGCATTTAGCTGCAGGCCATGGCTCAGGCACCAGTCATCCATCTCTGTGAGACCCTGATTGAGTATGCATGTCGCAGATGGAGAGTTGATCATGGCACCCAGTTTGTAGTCAAGTGCAAACATGTTCAGCCATATTCCCCCTGTGATAGCCTGTACGTAAGACAAATATATACTGACAAGAGAGATCCCAGGACCAAGCTGTGTGGGATGCCATGTGTAACTGGTGTATAGTCAGACATGGCACCTGCAATTCTGACCATGTGGGTGCTATCCCTGATCTAGGTATCAATCCATTGTGTGAGATATGTCCCCAAATAGATGCTGGTGAGCCTATGCATAATGGCCCAGTGGGTCATTGTGTTGAATGGTTTTGCAAGGTTTAGGTAGGCTGTGTGGACAGCCGTCCCTATGTCGATGGACCTGTTAGCCATTTAAAGAATACCTACAGGTTCAAGAGGCAAGATCTGCCCACAAGAATGCTGAAATGAGTAGGACACAGTGTCTGTAGGTTCCCGATGTCTATGTGTAGGAGTCTTATGACAATATGCTCCATAGCTTTGCAGAACAGGCTACATAGGCTTATAGGGCAATATTGTCTGTGGTCCGTTGTGGCACCAACTCTGTGGAGTGGGACCACTGTCGCAGTACGCCGTTCCTTGGGTACATATCCTGTGGTAACTCCGATATTGAACAGTGATGTAATGTGAGGGTTGCGTTTGTCATGATGCTTGTGTTTGATGCAGGCTGGGACACCATCTGGTCACATTGATACGGTGATGTACGCTGAGGGGAGTGCAGCACTCACCTGTTACTGTGTGATGTCAAGGAGGTTATACTCTATTGGGATGGATAGTTGACCTTAGGGGGGATGGGTGGGAGACATCTGCACTGACCCTGTTTGCCATGATTTAGGCAATGCCAGTGGGTTCAGGGTAGGTTTAGTCATTATGCAGTAACTCACAGCATATCAGTGAGTGTCCACACAGGTTCCTGACATAACGGAAGAAGGCCGTGTGATAGTCCTACGTGTCAGGTGCAGTTGTCTGGTAGAAGTGGCCCTTAGAAAAGTCCATGAGTGATTATAGCTGTCTGCTAGTACAGATCACAGATGCCTTCCCAGTCTGGGATTGTGCTCTGTCATGTAGTAGTGTTCTCCTGATGTTGTACAGCTTATTAATGGCTGGGATCTACCAGACAGGTCCCCTGTCATTGTAGTAGTGGGTCTTGTTGTTATTTGGGATAGCTCACTCCATGCAGTCCACTAGGTGTCCATAGAATGTGTATGTAGTGGATGCAGCATTGTGAGCCGTATATGCCACTGTCTCAGGATCTCTGAAGGATACCACCTTGCTTTGGTGAAGTGAGATGTTGGCTCATGAGAAGTTCACCAAGATTACCCAGGATGGGTGTGTGGAGGGTATATATATGTTCTGTGAGATACATGTATGTTCTGACCTTACCAATGAGGGGTATATCGCTGGTGTGGAACATAGAGTCCCCATGTTGGTGATGAGCAGGTC
This sequence comes from Protopterus annectens, assembly GCF_019279795.1. Taxonomy (NCBI): domain Eukaryota; kingdom Metazoa; phylum Chordata; order Ceratodontiformes; family Protopteridae; genus Protopterus; species Protopterus annectens. The sequence goes on from NC_056737.1 coordinate 954,693,743, forward strand.
CAATATGTATTCCCCCTTGTGGCTGTGCTGACTGGTTGTGCCAAAGCATATGAGTCCACAAATTGTAGTGACTGTTGGGTGAGGTTGTCAGGGCTTGAATAGTATTCCCAGTCAATATTATAATGGTGTCTGTGGAGACCTTCATATTCTCCATAGTTCCCACAAAAGCCGAGTGGGTTTCCTGAGTTTGGGAGTGTGTTCTGTAGTAGGCAACAAACTTAAAGGCAGTATTGCACAATGGTAGCTGTATATGTATGGTCTGTGATGCTTTGTGCAGTGCTACTAACCTGGAGGTGTGTGTATCTGTGATGTATATGGATACTCCCCCTAGTTGTGTTGTCTGTTCCAAGTCTTGTTGTCAGACAGCAAGGTATGAAACATAACCTGGTAGTGCTGGTGTGCATAAGCGAGCCTGAACCAGGTGTCTGTCAGTGCACAGATATTGCTCTCCTCCATACTGAGGAGACTCCTGAGTGGCCACAATATGAGGTTAACACAACTGTTGTTGAGCAGCATTACCCTTAGTTTCATTTAACCTGTAATGTCTATGGAGGTGGGCTTGACTTCTGAGCCCTGCTTAAAAAAGGCACTCTGGTGGTAGCAAGAGCCTTAGCCAGCATATCAAAGTCCAAGGGTGACAGGTGCAAGCTGTCCATAGTGAAGCTACGTGGCATGTTGATCATGTCACCATACGCTGACAGACACTGTATCCCCTATGACTGAAACAAATTTGTTAGCCAACTGTTAAATGTGATATGTGTGTCCGTATACTGTGACATCATAATTGGTGGGTGTAAGATGCTAGACAAGGTCAGGGTCATACTGGCCTGGGCTACATGATCAGAGTGTACCTCCATGTATCATGCCATGTGGTCCAGGGAGTAATGTCTGAGGTTACACACACCAGCATGGACAATGATGGTGCCAGTCTTGTACTTGCTTTGGAGTGACCTGACAGCCTGTGTTATGCGGCAGATCCTGGCACCCAACAGACAGCCCAAAGTGACTATTCCCTTGTCAGGGCTGGTGAGTGGTATGTCAGTGCGTCTGAACATGTGTCACCTATTACAAGTGTATTACGTGTGTTATTTAGCCTGAAGGGCAGTGACTGTATGGCACACTGACATTGTAAACTTTGTGATATGTGGGTATTGTAGTGGGGTAGCAGGTATGTGTGTGTCTGCTTTGGAGGTCTCTGCTGCTTAGGTAGAGTACATCTCCATCATCTGAGTATGTCAGTGTGTGCTAATGTGGTTTGAGTGCTGTTGCTAGAGTATATGTGAGACTGATATGTGGTGTGTGTGGTTACCTTCACCACCTGATAGACTGTGCCAGTCATGAGTCGAGAGAGTTCAGCTCCCTGTATGTCTATATAGGTGCATCTCACACATATATCTGAGTTTGTCGGGAGGAGGAGAGGGTTGTCTGTGTACATGAGGCAGATGTGACATTGTGTCACTATCACAATATCCACCAGCTGGACTGACAAGTACACACAAAACCGACACCTGGACATGCCAGGATATTATCATGACATACTCTGTAGCCTGATCACAAAAGATAAGTAGGGTGTTAAGCATGTAAAAGAGTATAACAGGGATTAGTGCTCATGTTCGTTAGTGTTTTGTAAAGAGGAGCAGAGAAGGAGTCCAGACTGAATCATGACACCTCCTTCAGCTATGTCATAAATATCAATATACACACATATATGTCCTGAGTCAGGGCCAACTGTACCTGAGTGTCAATGCCGACATCATGACAGACAGGCCCATATGTGTATACCCACCCCCCACTGATAATAGTCCACATCATCATACCAGGAGATATCACACGTAGAATGGATGAGCAGTTACCCCCACTGCCAAAAGCATGGCAGCAGGTGGAATACATTGATTGCACAAACTACAGAACAAACAGATCATGCACCTGAACAGTCAGCTGAGCCACACCCCCTACACAGGATGTGGAACCGTTGAATGTGTCACAGCTACATATGGCACTCCCCGCAAGTGTTGGTGCACAACACACCATGGGAAGTCAAATCCAGTACGCCTGTGAGGTCTGATCTGCAAGGTCATGGAGCCTATCATGGTTGCAGTCATAAACAGAGCTATTGGAAGCTGACACACACACAACCCTACCAACTGTGGCATGTTCATGTGCGGATCATGGTTCCCAAACATGCTAGACTATTTGCAGGGCAGCCACCCAGGACATACATCAATGAACACATCTACACATGTGTCACATAGACTTTGAATAGCCCTTTATCAACATCCCAGACACATGTAGTATCCACAAAACCAAGAAGCTGTGCATAAATATGTGTTGACATATGACAGAATTTCAATGTGTCCACAGATAGATCACACAAGGTAAGGATACTGAGGTCATGTTCAAGCTGTTGACACCTGCTGACTCACATGGACCATTCCTGGAATGGCATAAAACAAAGTGTACACACATCACCATGTCCAGTCTGATGATGTCACCATCCTATAAATACAGCAGGAGAAGGGAAACCAGCCAGTAAAGCAAATAACGCGCTGTTTTAATGCATCTCTTTCCAGTATCATAACATAGTTAGGTAGGGGTTTAAAACCTGCAAACAGTGAGTGTTTGTATGTGTGCAATTGTCTTTGAAAGGAGTGCCCTTTTTGGAGACTGTAAAAACACACTAAAAGAGGTACATTCCTCTTTGGAAAGTCTGATGATGTCCCCATCCTACAAATATAGCAGGAGAAGGAAAAACAGCAAACAAAGCAAGTAGCACACCGTGTTAATGTGTCACTGTCTGTTATCATAACATAGTTAGGTAGGGGTTTGAATCCTGCAAACAGTGAGTGTGTGTATGTGTGTAATTGTCTTTGAAATAAGTGTCCTTTTTGGAGACTGTGAAAACACACTAAAAGAGGTACATTACTCTTTGGAAAGTCTGATGATGTCAACATCCTACAAATACTGCTGGAGGAAAAAAGCTAACCAGTAAAGCAAATAGCGCGCTGTATTAGTGCGTCTCTTTCTAGTATCATAAAATAGTTAGGTAGGGGTTTGAATCTTGCAAACAGTGAGTATGTGTATGTGTACAATTGTCTTTGAAAGAAGTGCCCTTTTTGGAGACTGTGAAAACACACTGAAAGAGGTACATTCCTCTTTGAAAAGTCTGATGATGTCACCATCCTACAAATACAGCAGGAGAAGTAAAACCCGCCAGTAAAGCAACTAGCACGCTGTGTTACGGCGTCTCTTTCCAGTATCATAACATAATTAGGTAGGGGTTTGAATCCTGCAAACTGTGTGTATGTGTGCAGTTTTCTTTGAGAGGTGTTCCCTTTTTGGAGACTGGGAAAACACAGTAAAGGAGGTACATTACTCTTTAAAAAGTCTGATGATGTCACCATCCTACAAATACTGCAGGAGAAGTGAAACCAGCCAGTAAAGGAAATAGCGCACAGTGTTAATGTGTCTCTCTATAGTGTCATAACATAGTTAGGTAGGGGTTTGAATCCTGCAAATGCTGACTGTGTGTGTGTGTCACTGTTGGTCAATGCGGTGTGGGTTTTGCTTTTACTATGGTATGACATAGTATGATGACAACAGTAAGTGCATTGCAGACATCAGGTATCTGTGTGGCAAATATATATGTGTACATGTCCCCTCAATCAGTACATAGGTGTGAAGCCTGCATACTACATGAATACATTTATTTCCATTGAAAGGTTGTGCCGCTGATTTTCAGATCATAGGTCACATATGCATGTATGTGACACAGCCGTCCACTGTCTTGTTCTGTGGCCAAGGTCATCTGTGGCACACACACCCATGACAGTTACTCAAGAGTAGTGTGAGTAAAGGTATATGCCTGGGGTATATGTCAGACATGGTCATACACAACAAAGTCTGCCAAGAATGGACAGTCTTTATAGGTGTATGACTGCCTTGTGGATATGCATTCAGGCCTCTAATGTCTTATGTGATACACCTTGGGACTCCACAATACCTATGGATATGTGGATACCAAGGGACACATGACATAACATGGGTCTGTATGTACACAATGGTACCTGACATACATGTTGAGGGCTACCACCTGTGTGGTACTGACGGGATAGTATGTTTAGTACATGAGGATGACTATGCCATAGTCGGCATAATACTATACAGCATGTATCACACAACAGGTATCTGTCTGTATGATACCCTGGTGTAGGATATGCGTCCCATCCAGGGAATGCATTGTAGGCCAATCCATGCATTCTCAGATTTGGATGGACACATCCCTAGTGTGTCTGCATGTACCTAAGGGGGCTATATGACACACAGGTGTGGTCACAGTAATGGGTGGTGGTCATCACCTCTGGTTAGTGTTATAGTGTAGCACCGGATGGATCCAATTGATACTGGGTTCCCTACTACTGTGTGTCATTTGTCAGGGCTTCATCCAATGATTGCTTATAGTCATGCTCTTGAGGTTGTGTATACTACCTGAATGCAAATCATTGACTGATATTAATGGTATCACCCACAGCATAGTGTCAACCCATGTCATACACATGTCTACCCATGTTATTACATAACTGTAGTAGAACGCATACTGGCCATTGAAATATGCAATGAGATGTTAACAATGTGTATGACAGGGTATGCCACATGTCCCATGTGTCCACTATGCACATACATTCAGACAGTGCGCACCCACCATGTTCACAGATGTACACTTGCTAATCTGTACTGCACACATCAAACACGTACTGTCCACTCACTAACACATGCTGGCAACACATCACACATCAGCCAAGTGGCACATGGGTGGATAATACATACTCAGACCTAACAGTGGTGTAAACAATGCTACATTGACAATCAGAGCTTTGATGCATAATGTCTGCTCAGATATACCTACAAGGATGTAGTTACACTTCCTTGCTGCCAACTTGCTATTATTGCTACACTGCTATAGTGTCACCCTGTACATCAGCACCATGTTAGCCTATCCCTACGTCGATAATGCAGATGACAGGAGGCGGCACAGGTATCATCATATGCACAGGGCATTTTGTTGTTTGCCAGAGCCTGACATTGACCCATCCAATCGACATGTGTGTGTGTGTGTGTGTGTGTGTGTGTGTGTGTGTGTGTGTGTGTGTGTGTGTGTGTGTGTGTGTGTGTGTGTGTGTGTGTGTGGGTCAACAGTACAGCATGGGCCAATGTTGATGTAATGTGTGTGTGTATGTGTGAGCCCTAGTTGTTTGGTTAATGTGTGTGTGTGTGTGCCTGCATGCACACAACTCCACCATGTGGCTGCCATATACACTGGTTTGTGGGACAGCCACAGACAGTACCTGCTTGGTTGTACAGATCACTGTCTCTGGCCACAGACACAGTACCTGTGCCTGGCAGGGGTGCTATGGAGAGTATCGGGTACCAACCCTGACTGGGTACTGTCATCAAAGGCAGAGGTATGATGACTGGACCCATGTCCCTGCTGGGACTGGCCAGAGCCACGTGCATATGGTCTACTTGGATGGGCAATGGACAGACCAGCCCCAGCATTGCTGGGGCTGGTACTGCCACTACGGGAGCGGCTGTGAACTGTGGGCCATCCAGGACCACTGCCAGCTGTTGCTGGCATGCGTCCGTGTCGATGTCGCAACCATCCCGCACGGTCCTGGCTCGAGGAAGACATGTTGTGGAGGACATCTATTGTCTCCCCCCAACGTCTATCAATGACCTCGGTGTATGTCTGGATGGCACCGTCAAGGTCACGGATGCTGTCATTGATAGAGGTGTAATGTGCCCTCTGCACCCTAAGACTCTGCCTGGTGTACAGTTCTATACGTGCCTGAGCCTGCATTACAGCCCAGAACATAGTGGTCATCATAAGACCTGTGAGGGCACACCTGCCAGGGGCAATATGTCCAGTGGTGCTTCCCCGAGAACCCCTGGACCTCTGCCTATGTGGTACCATTCCGGGTATACAGCTATGGCTGCTGTGAGGGGATGCAAGTGCCATGGGTACCACACTCTCCTGGTCAATGCCAACTGTATGCTGTCCCTCCCCTATGGCCATTGGTGGTGAGGGATGTAATGGCAGTATAAGTGTGCACATAGATGGGGTTGAATGCTGTGTACTGTCGATTGGCGGACCAACGACAGATCCTGTCAAATCTCCCTGTGCCAAAATACATGCGTCATCATCACCACTATCCATGGCAGTGGCTTCAGGTCACCTGCTGCTTACGCCAACCCCTTCCTCAGCACCTGTGAGAAGAAAACAGGAAACACACGTTATGGTCTGCACACATGCACACATGCACACAAGCACACATGAACACATGCACACATGCACACAGGAACACAGGAACACATGTACACATGCACACAGGAACACATGCACACAGGAACACAGGAACACATGCACACTTCTCACTACAGCAGATACACACACACAACAGAAATCCAAATCATACTCAATACTGGTTGAAGGTGGGTGACATTATCAGAAGGCAAACAGTCACGTCACACATGTCAGCATGCAGAATAAGTGTTGATCAAGTCCATGCAGTGTGAGTGTAGACAGCCATAGTTAATGGCAGTGTACATGGCTGTGGTGCATGTGTGTACATGTTCAGTGATTGCCTACATCCTGGAACACAATGTGTACAAGGACATGACATTTCTGTGCGAGTATTATAAGCTCTGCAATGTCCTGTGCACCATCACACACAGATATACATACCACGGCTGCATGTGTTATCTGTGTGTCAAATGGATTTCCATGTCTGATTGCAGTGTCTGTGTATGTAGCAGATAATTGTGGACACAGGTGTAGCACATGCATGCTATGTACACACACGGGACGAGTGGTGCATGTATACGTGATGGGATACCAATCCTGGACATGGCCATTGTAACAGTATGGGGTGCAGTACTATTAGCCATCATCATCATGCATCATGTGGTCACTCAAGGCCACTAAAGTGTGCTAGATTACCGCCTAGCATACTGTACCTGAACCGCAGTGCCGTGCTTAAGTTCACAATTACACAGCCATGTTGCACAAGGGTGTGTGAACTGCCCAATAGGGAGCATTGCCTAACATGACTGTGTTATGTGTTGAGGAGTGTTGCACAGCCCAATGCTAGGCCCCTACTCCTCAGGTATATTATGTGTGGTGTGTGGATGACATGTGGGATACTGAAGTGTGACCTGGCAGCGGATGTCCGGTTACACTATGTGTAGCATGTTGAGGTGTACTGGGTATGACAAACATGTTATATTGTGTACATGTGTGTCAACTATGCCTATCCAATGTGCAGTACAGTGTTGCCACATTTGTATCTGATGCTCTGTGTATTGCATGTGATTGAGGCAGCTACTGACATTACTGAGATGTTTCACTTCTCACAGCAAACATGCACAGCATGCATTATGCATAGGTGTGTTATGTGTACATGGCCTACACCTCACCTATGACATGCACAGTTCAATACCAAGTTTAAAGTGTTATCACACTCACCAGCATGTAACATCTGCCCTGCTGTCACACCAGAGGGACATGCAAGAATATGACACAGCTTGTCAGTGGCCACAACTGTGGCATTGCTACTGTGAGTGTGCTAAACTACAGTAGAACAACAGGCATAGGTGTACAGATACTATTCAAATTATCAGTATTGCACACAATAGGCAGCACAACTGCTAAACACAGTACACGTCTCACACATGCATAATCTAACAATACAGGTAACAGTAGTCTACAGCTAGGGCATGTTATCTGCACGCTCCATGTCACCATGCTGGGTGGCTTCGGCCTCCATGACGACACATGTGTGATGTTGTTGCTGCTGTAGGCCAGGAGCCACCACACTTAGCAGCAGTTCCTCCACTCTGGTGAAGGGGGATGTATGGCCACCTGTGGCAAGCTGTTGTCTGTGGATATCAGACGCACACTGCCAGACATGTCTAACTAAATCACTGCAGTGATGGCATACCTGCTCATATGTCCAGTTATGCGTGCCTATGTCATTTACCCGACGAACAAGTTCTTGCCACAGTGCAGTATGCTCCTGCTGGTGCTGGCTGGCCCAGGAAAACAGCAGGGAATAGTGCTGTACCAGGCTGTGGTGGATTTCCTATTCCTCTGTAGCTGTGTAGCAGGGATTCCTGTGATGAGCCATAAGCCTGGAAGACAAGTAAATGATATGTGTGAGCAAGTCATGTGGCACACTTAACATTATACAGTACAGATATCAGTTAACTGCCATATATAGCATCTGTTCATCTGTCAAAGGATACACACATTCAATACCACATATCAGTGCTCAGCCCACAACTGGCTGATAGTGCCTGCCACACTCCTTATGACATACCAGTATACACCAGTACTCGGCTCACTGTTTGGGATCCAATGCACAGCCTTGCCAGGGGGGCACATATCAGCTAATGCATGCAGAAATATGTCATCCATTGCAATGAATGTGAAGTACAGTTACAGTATAACCAGTAACCCACCCTAGTCGTTGATGCCATACCCCTACCTAACATATGTGCACAGTTGTTAATATAGCTGGCATACTGCTGTAACAGAGTATACATGTTGCTAGGTACACAAGCAAACACTGCATCACACATGTGATTGTGGACATGGTACAGGCATCATTACACACACATCAGGCATTCATACAACACACAAATGTATGCTGACACAGATGAGCATTTCCTGTGTACCTTACAGTACTGTGTGCCCCTACTTACAGATACCTATGCCTGAGGAATGTAATCTGTGCAGACTACCGGAAACACACAATACAGTGTTACCAGGGAATGTGAACATACACCATACTGTGCTGTTTAGGCCTACAGCTTTAGGTGGTACAACAGTTCAAATGTCGGCTGGATTCACCAGCAGTACCACTTACTGAGCATACATGTATTGCTTCAGCCTATGATGGGACACCACAGTCGTACACAAGGAACTGCATTACAACATATACCATGCTACTATGTCTGTATCCCAATAACTGGCACATCTTTCTCTGGCCTCACACTTAGGACACAAATGACCATGACAGAAACAACCTCACACTTAGCTATCACACCGTTACAGACCTTGCACACATTCACTGTCACACTCATTCCACCTCACATAGCAGGTGTTGCACTGTGTACATGTCTGTGTGCATTGTGTCATGAGTAGGTAATATGCTATTGTCCCTGGGGCCTACAACAGCCTAGCCATATGCTAGCCTGACCTTTGACACACACGTAATTAGATTTCACTTCCTCCTGTCAACTGGATACACAGAGGTGATTCCCAGGGCGTGTTACCTATCCCCCAGACAATCATCAGGGGTATGTCTGACATCTGCTACTGAGGAGCCTTCTTTGTTCATGCTGGGTGGTTTACTGCAGAGTATGGCATATTTGCCAATAGGAGCCTATCCCTCCAGCATGTGCTGTTTAGTGAGGTTGTGGGGATGAGGGACCTAGGCCGTGTAGCCTGGTGGGATTGTGGTGAGGTGTTGACATGGTGGTTGTCTGACTCCTATGGGTGTGGCATTCCTCTGTATGTTCGGCAGAAGTAACCTCTGGGTGGCCGGTATGCAATGCACTGTAGCTGTGTTTATGTGAGTCAGTGTGCATAGAGTATGTGTTTCAGAGCAGTATTACTCTTTGTGAGGTATGTCTGTGGCCTTTCCACTTGCTGTAGTTGTCATGTGAGGTACATACCACATGGGGCATTGTGATGAGTACAGGGGAACACTGACCTATATTTCTGTACATGACACATCGTTTGTGATGACACGTACCACATAGACAGATTACAGGACTAGTGTGGCACTGTGAATATCAAAGGGGAGGCTACTGTCCACCTGTGTCCCATGTTCCCTTCTGACACCTTGAGTGTTAGTCAGGCAACCACCTATCTGGTAGTTAGTGGGTAAAGTGTTTTGGAATGGGGTATGGCACTGCAGTATCAACAATGGTGTTCAGTCCATGCCTTGGTCACCAGGCACCTGTTGCAATACGTCTGACCCTGTATCTCCATCTCTCACTTTATATATATATATATATATATATATATATATATATATATATATATATATGGGTTCACTTCAGTTCACTGAACTTTCAATTCACTGACTTTCATTTCACTGAAATTTCATTTCACTGAAACTTCATTTCACTGAAAGTTCATTTCACTGACAACTATTATTAGCAATAAAATGGAATATTCCCCTTTCCCCACTGTAGTGCGACCCTGGAGTTAGAATATATAGTTGGGGGGGTGTGGGGGGTGCAGCCCCCCCCACTTCATTTCATATGATATTCTTATGTTTTGATATAATATTGCTTAGTAAAAGAAAAGTAAGTGGGGGGCTGTGCCCCACACCCCCCTAACTATATATTCTAACTCCAGGGTCGCACTACAGTGGGGAAGGGGGCATATTCCATTTACTTTGTAATAATACTTGTCAGTGAAATGAGCTTTCAGTGAAATGAAGTTTCAGTGAAATGAAATTTCAGTGAAATGGTGTCAGTGAAATGAAAGTCAGTGAATTGAAAGTTCAGTGAACTGAAGTGAACCCACATATATATATATATATATATATATATATATATATATATATATATATATATATATATTTATATACATATATATTTATATATCACTCTCTCTCTCTCTCTCTATATATATATATATATATATATATATATATATATATATACATATATATATATATATATATATATATATATATATATATATATATATATATCCATAGATATCCATATATATCTGTATATATCTATCTCTCTCTCTCTCTCTCTATATATATATATATATATATATGTATATATGTATATATGTATATTTATATCTATATATGCATATAACTATATATCTACATATCTATATATCTATATATATCTATATATGTATACATGTATATATATATATATATATATATATATATATATATATATATATCTACATATATATATATATATATATATGAATGTATATATACATATATATGTATATATACACACATATATATATATATATATATATATATATCTATATATATGTGTGTGTGTATATGCACATACATATATATATATATATATATATATATATATATATATATATATATATATATATATATATATATATATATATATATATATACATATATATATATATATATATATATATATATATATATATATACACATACTTGTAAACAGCCACTGCTGTACATATACATGCACATATATACACATATACCGCCCACCTTTCATGGTGGGAATATCAGTTATGGAACAGTTGTGAGACATTCAATTATGTAATAATATTGCACAGTGTTGTGCAGAATGCATTTCGCTGTCCTCAGGCCGTATAGTCGTAGCAGACCTCACTGGCTGTAACTCAGTCCCACAGCATTTAACCACCACATGACATATGCTTGCACTGCTTGCTGTTTTCAATGCCACACACTACAACCTACATAGATATGTGCACATAGCAACCTTCAAATACATATATATGTCCAGCCTTCACTAACAGTTGCAGTATGTCCCTTGCCCTATGCACATCTGCATATACATATAGATATGGACTGCTACCACATAAGGAGTGTTCACAGAATGTAGAGCACCCTTCAGACACATCATTCGGATGCCAGCAAATACATCTCTGTTACATACCTTACCTTTGTATTTCTCACTTCAGTCTGTTGTACCTGTTGATGTTTTTTTTTTTATTTGTTTAGGTTGGTGTCTTCCACTGCCTCTGTTTGTTTGTTTTTTTGTTTTGGTTTGTGTCTCCAACCGCCTCTGTTTTTTTTTGGGTTGGTGTTTCCAACTGCCTCTGTTTGTTGTTATTTATTGGGTTGGTCTCCAACTGCCTCTGTTTGTCTGTTTGTCTGTCTGTCTATCTCACTCGCTCTCTCTCTCTCCAGTTTCTGCAATGATATTATTGCATGTGTGGACAGCAAATACAGGCTGCTTTTAGTAATTGCATGCAGCCTGCTGTGTGGTAATTGCAGTTCTCACTGTGATTTCAGGACACTGCTATAAAATTATAGGTTAGGTAGGCATAGGCCTTTCAGTTTTGCAAGGTGGGGACCATTCTTGTTTGCTGTGAACACTGTTGTGTCAGTCAGAAGGTTGGTGTATGTCTCATATCTGAAGCTGGGTTGTAGCCAGCGAAATGCATGTTGTACTGAAACCTGACTGTTGCTTCTTCCAGTACACTCTTCTCAGTGTGTAAGTTTACTCACACCTCCTAATGCTAACACTGAATACACGGGAGTATGTACTTTCTTTTGGAATTAGGGAATTAACTGGCATACAACAGTAGTTATTGCAATGTATTCCTATGGCTTTCCTATTTTCCCTTTACATTCACTCCTTGTAATGCATGTTATATTTCTTTATTGCAATGTATTCCTATGGCTTTCCTATTTTCCCTTTACATTCACTCCTTGTAATGCATGTCATATTTCTTTATTGCAATGTATTCCTATGGCTTTCATATTTTCCCTTTACATTCACTCCTTGTAATGCATGTTATATTTCTTTATTGCAATGTATTCCTATGGCTTTCCTATTTTCCCTTTACATGCACTCCTTGTCATGCATGTTATATTTCTTTCAGCACCAAATTATTGTATATCTGCTGTGGCTTAGTGGTACATCATGCAGACTGGTGAGTCCAAGGTGTGGGGTTTGAAACTGACAAGGGTATTTTATTTTGCTGCTGAGCAATACAAGGGTCTTGTCATACAGAGTGACAAAGGCACTTTTATGCAGTTGTAAGTGAGTTGGCATGGGTTTGCGTGATGCTTAGCGATGCTAAGCAACGCTTAGCTTAGCTTATTGTATTTTAGCAATACTAAGCTAAGCTTAGCTTAGCTTATTTTATGTTAGCAATAGTAAGCTAAGCTTGGCGTAGCTTATCATATCTTAGCAATGCTAAGCTAGGCACACATATGCGCACACTGGTGCAAACCCACTTACTACTGTTTACAAGTGCTCACTCCCGCTAACCCCCGCACACATGTCTTTGACAGAAAAGCAAATGGGGAGATAGAAATGTGGTGATAAAGGGTGCTCAAAGAGGGGAAGACAGTAGGGAGACTAGCTTGGGATGTACACGATGGGTGTGGAGAAGGTCCATAGCTGTCCATTTCATTACCAGCAACAGCTGTGCATATGCAATACATTATGTGGGATATTTGAAACCTTCTACCCCTGAGAGAGTGGTGAGGACATCTAAGTATGTTGTACTACCAATTATGAATATCAGGCACATGCACTGTCTGTGAACTGCTATACTGTCATTAGTATGTTACTCACATCTGAACAGTTTGTGGTTTGTGTTGGCATTAGCACAGTCTGCTTAGGATGACTGGACATATTTCTGTACTGTGTATGCCTACCTACACCCTTGGTTGTGCCTGACTACACGGGTATATAGTACCTTTGGCTAGGGGTGCAGAACTGCAGTGTACATTATTTATTATCGTGTGATGTTTATCTTACTGAACATGCAGAGTTGCTGTGTACCTGTAAGTCTATGAAGGCTTGTAGTCTGTCTGAGTAGCTCCCACCTGTGGACATATCCAGATGGTAGACAGAGGTCAGCCTAGTATTCTGTGACTGTGCACCACAGCAGTCTTTTCAGCACCTGAATTATGGCGTTGTCAGAGGTGGTTGCTAGCAGTACATGGCTACATCCTTTGCTACTTTTGTGTTGTACTTCTACATAAGGGCATGCTTGTGGGATTCATTCTACATCTATTTGCAGAGTGTGTAACAGCAGACAAGCTGATATGCCTCTGTGTTTCTGACTCTTCCAGGCCTCAGATACTCTCACGTATATATTTGAACAGCCCCAGGAAAAGGTACATATAACTGGGATACACCTGTCATATAGTTCAGACATTTTGCAGTACAGACTTTGGGTGATTCAGAGCATTTCTATTACTACACCTTTTCTGATGTGCAAGCAGTGTCTACTCTCACTTATTGACATTTGTTATTAAGTGAGATTCAACACCTTTCTGCCTACTGTTAGTACATTTCACAGGAAGTCAGAGGGGCACGGCTAACATTTGTTTACAAGTCAGGGTCATCACTGTAGAGCAGTCATTGTTGGGAGGTCTGGCCTGTGACCTATGCAAATATGCCAGTGTTTATCCTGCCCTGATACTGTGTGGGGTTTGTAAGCTGCTACTGTAACCTTATTCACTACTAGCATGGCTGATTCTCTTTTCACAGTCATGTCATGCAATTCAACAACACCTGCCGGTTAAGGCCCACAGAACAAGATTTGTGTTATGCCATTCCTATTTTCCCTTTACATTCACTCATGGTAATGCATGATAAATTGCTTTCAGCACTAAGCTATTGTATATCTGCTGTGGTGTAGTGGTACTTCATGCAGACTGGTGAGTCCAAGGTCCCAGGTTCGAGACTGACAAGGTTTTTATTTTGCTGCTGAGCAGTACAAGGGCGTTGTCATACAGAGTGTCTAAGGCACTTTTAAGCAGTTGTAAGCAGGTTTGTGTGGGTTTGCGTGATGCTTAGCGATGCTTAGCTAAGTGCACACAAGCTCACACTCGTGCACCCCCGCTAACTACTGCTTAAAAGTGCTTTGTCCGCTAACCCCGCACTAATTTCTTTTAAAGAAAAGAAAATGGGGAGATAGGAAAGTGGTGAAAAAGGGGGCGCAGAGAGGGAAAGACAGTAGGAAAACAAGCTCGGGATGTGCAGGAAGGGTGTAGGGAAGGCCCATAGCTGCCCATTTCTTTAACAGCAACAGCTGTGCATATGTTGAACATTTGGAGTGAGTTTTGAGACCTTCCACCTCCGAGAGAGGGGTGAGGACAACATAGTTTGTTGCACTGCCAATTAGAATTATCGGTGTACATGTCCTATGGACATGTGTGCAAAATGGGAAGCTATGTATGGGGCATAATTTTTTTTTCGGGTACAGATTTTTTTTTTTTTCAGGTGAGAGTGGTAAGTGAGGTAGGGGAAGTAGGTATATTTGGGGAGGTAGGTTGTGGAGGTAAACAGAAAAGACAAACAAGTCACATACAGGGGCGGAATTTGACACAAGGGGTGGGTGAACACAACTGATGGGGAAGGTTGTTTGGAAATCGCAAGCCCATGAGCCCACAGATGGTAACAGTGGAACTGAGATCCCCACCCATGGGCAGTCACCACTGCACCTTCACAGCCCCGGGGGTGGCTGTGCTGGGGGCTGAGTAGGATGGGCAGGCTCACCCTTGAGATGCTCCACTCTCGCCTCAAGCTGGCGTAGGGGATCAGCGACTGAACGCTGGATCTCCCTACGCTCAACAACCCGGACCCTTCTAAGGGTGATGGGTGGCCCTTCTCTGCCCATGCTTGCACGGGGGGACAAGCCCCATCCTCTGCAGAGCTTCCACCCGAAGGTGGCACAGGACCAATGGAGGAGGGGAGTCAGGGTTGGGCACCAGAGCCACTGGTGCCAGGTACACTCGCCAACTGAAGAGGGAGAGGCGGGTCCGCTGGGACCGGCCTTCCTATACCTTCTGTGATTTAGGTGTGTTTCATTACAACATAAAGAACAGCATTCCAGATTAGTTGTAACAGCATGCAGTAATATTCCCATTAACCCAACACACCACAGTTCCAACAGTTGAACAGCAAACATAACACATGCATATATTGAACAACAGTGGTTATTCCAACCACATGCAGGGATGATTGGTAACAACAGGCCACCATGAACGTGGTGTTTGAACAGGGCACATGCATCAACATGAGTGCAAATATTTATAGAACAGTAGGACATATATCCCGACAAATATTTAAGATTACACATACCCATTGAGGTGTGGAATTGCATGGTTTATGCACAAAGAGTAGGGTGTAGAAAAAAAACCTCCGTTAACGTCTTATAAACACTTTTACTCTACACTACATTCCTAGTGACTGCAGGTGTATATTCCCTACATGTATTATTACACTTGCCACCATGCATTAGGTTGTGTAGTGGGTTTGGCTAGTTCAATCTATACTTGACCAATATCTCACATACTAACTGTCCAGGATGCAGATGTTACTGCTACATATTTCATGGTTGCATTTATATTTCATTATCTACATATCTGGATGTTTTCACATGACATTTTCACTTCAAATTGTACAGAACCCTGCATTTACTGAAGCATACTTACATTTCTGGGGAACATATTAGCATGCTACTCGTGTGCCAGATTTACTTATGCATGCCAGCCAATAACTGACTGTTGAGGACTGTATATTTACTTCACAGCTACTAGCACTTCCATCACCCACTTTAGATGGGACTGCAGAACTCTGGGTCGCCAGCACTTTCTAACACATTACTATTTGTATAATGCAAGGGTACAACAAACATTTCATACTAAGTGAAACAGACACACTCTGGGTTTTAGACCTTTATTAATGACATTACACACTTTTCCACAGGCTCACTCCTTTATTTGTTTTAACGGTATATATGGCAGACATGTTCACGACATATTATACCTTTATTAATAGGTTAGCACACTCTTTTTTCAGGCTCACTCACATATTCTTTTATATGACAGTGCCTGCAGAGATATTATTCCAGACATTTGTTACCTTTCTTAATGGGTTACTACACTCTTTTTCTGCCTCTCTAATGTTTTATCTGACAGTACATGCAGAGGACTTATTCATTCCATTTTATGGCTGTATTATTGGACTACAACACTTTCTTTCATGCTCTCTCCCATATTTTATATAACAATACATGCAGAATAATCACTAACCTGCCTGGCGGTGCAGCCTTAGCAGCCTATCAGCATAGGCTTCCTGATTCATAACACGGTCACCTGCAGCTGTAAAGTAAATTAAGGGATATTGAGACATTCCTATCCGTTATACATACTTCATTTTAAATTCTTACATACTGCATTCCATGGCTACATACTCAGTACTTGTGCTTCCTGCATCCCACTGGCCTCCTGTATCCACTGGTTCAGGCAGTCCTCCTTTCGTCTCTTCAGGTCTGCATGGTGGTGATGGACCTGCTCATCAGTCCGCAGAATGCCTGTGGCACTGGTGAGGTCGCGAGCTAATCGGTTCCAAGCCTCTGCCTTGTACTCCGTCCCTTGGAACTGGCCCTGCAGGAGTCTTGCCTCGTGATGGTGGACTAGGAGCCAAACCATGTATTTGGACTCCTCCATGCCCCATCTCTGCGCTCGGAAGTGTGCTCCCTCTCCAACATCAGACATTCTGACCGCATATGTGAGCTACAATCAGTTATGGCATGTATTCCCACCTGTGGGGCTTAAATATGCCGCTTTTTCCACACTTTTTTGTGATTGGCCATTTTGTAAAATTCTAGGCTGACTGCAGACCTGCTTAGTAATGGTTAAACTACCATTCCTAAGTTTATGAATGTTAATATTGGCTGTTTCCCCTATGTTGTCATGGCTTAGTGGTTCTGTACTTTGATTATGATGCAAAAGGTCCTGGGTTCAAACATTGTCATTCTTTTATTTTAATACTGTCTAGACAGGCTAGGGGGTGTGGCTGCATTTAAGCAACTTAGCTCTACATTGCTCCCCTGTGCCCTACAGTGCCCTGGTTGGTGCGGCGCGCACGTCTGCACAAACACATTGCGCTGGGTAAAGCGCTTTTAAACATTGGGCAACTCTATTGCGCTGTGTAAAGCACTATTACACTATGGGCAACTCTGTTTAGCTGGGTGAAGCGCTATTAAACTATGGGCAACTCTGTTTAGCTGGATAAAGCGCTGTTAAACTATGGACACCTCTGTTTAGATGGGTAAAGCACTATTAAACTGTGGGCACCTGTGTTTAGCTGTGTAAAATGTTGCTTAACGGCAGGCTATTATATATCTGGGTCTTTTCAAAATATATATTTTGTTCACTGATACATTGGCCATGTCACTGCTTTTAATAAAATTTTAATCATATCTGTCTGGTATTATTTCAAATACTGATTTAAAACATAAATAAGAAGGGAAGTGGTGGGACTCGAACCGTGAATGCCTTTTCTTTGTGCATATGCTCTACTATTACACTATTGCTATTTGGATTAGTTGGCATAAGTAGTTCTTATATGCTCTTCAATGTCACAATTGCTAACTGTGGTTAAGCAATGGGCACACCCGCGCAAACAAGCACAAATAAGGGCAGCTAAATTGTGGATTTAAAAAAAAAATTAATATTTTATGTTCTATAACTCTGATGGGGTTTACAGTGTCAGGGAGTGTGGTGTTGGGTGCAAGTACATTTGAGCGGACTCACTCTTGTCTGTTGACATTATGCTTTTTAAAACCTTGCAGGGGCATGGACTTTTAGACTGCTCTGCATTCGAACACGCCCCCATCTTGCCTACTCAGTCCGTGTAAGAGTTACGGATGAGTCAGCGTGCCCTCATGAATATTCATGACACGCTAACACCATACCATTCAATTGCAGCCTCCGAGTAAGACATATTAAGTCTTACACGGAGGTTTCGTGAATCCGGCCCTTAGTCTTTTATGCAGTTACAGTTGTTTGGTAGTTTTTGCCTTGTTTTGCACAGGAACACAATTTTAAAGTGTTTACATATTTACTTATTTATTTATTTATTCATTATTGTTATATACAGAAGTACATATGGGTATTTTTAATAAGATTGCTGCTTTAGTAAGAAAAGTATAATTTTGGTTTAACATTTTCTATTCAGGATTTTTGTTGAGTGTCAAGTCTGTAACAGGATTTTTATGTTTTCTAATTGATCGATTCTTTGAGTAATTAGGGTAATGAGTTGATTGTTAATGTTGCCGTCCTTTTAGTTTTAAAAGGAGTGCTTTGTTGTACCTTGTTGTCTGAAGAAGTTTTCCATTAGTGTTGACGAAAAGCGCTTTACAATAAACTGCAGTGAGTGGTTCAAGTTAGATCAGAGCCTGTGTTTTGTTTCATTTTCTCAAGTTTCTTTGTCATTTTTCTGGGTTTGCATTTACCTGCTATCACAGACCTCAGTTACATCAATTATCATGTCTTTGGCTGTCTAGTGGTGTACTATTGCACCAGAGTCCAAGATACACTGCCATTTATTCCATTACTTTTTATTCCAGTTTGCATGATGCAGCGCAGAGCACAGCTCTGCTGAAAACTCCTAATGACTGTAATTGACAATTACTATGTTTTGTTCAAATTAGCTGTTTTAATTAAAGATTGTGTAGTGTGGTGGGTTAATGCAGTGTGCTGCAGGTGTGATGGGCTTGGGTTTGAAATATGGCAGAGGTGTTTGCTTTATACATGTATCTTACAATGCTAGAAACACATATAGTCATTATAGCTTTATTTAGCTGAGGTTAGTGAAGCTGCATGATACAGTGCATCATAATGCGCTGCACTAAAAATATAAAGAAAAGAAAAAAAGGGAGACAGGAAAGTGGTTAAATGGGGCAAGCAGGGAGTGATGTGCAAGAAGGGTGTAGGAAAGAAGCATAGCTATTCATTTCTTATACAGCAACAATTGTGAACTTTGACAGATTTGTACATGAATTTGGATTCTCAAACCACAGAGAGAGGGGTGAGGACAACATAACTGCATTGTCAAGCCAGTTGGACCACATTACATGTGTCCAGTGGACAAGTATGCAAAATGGAGAGTTATGTATGGGGTGCTATTTTTTGGGAGGCAGATGAAAACCTAGGACTGTGTGTGGCAAATGTACTACATACAAAACATTTAACAGATTGCACTAGAGTCACTGCTGACTATTTGACTGACTAATACATGTGTGGAGATCACCTGGAGCTACACTATGAATTGAGCAATACAAATTACAGGACATTCCTCTAGCATTCTAGTACTATTACAATGTTATACTAGACTGCAGTGACAGTAGAACACACATGCATGGAATACAACCATACTGCATATATGAAAAAGCTGTAGTTTAAAATCAACAATGCTAGTGAACACATTTTATTGTTATTGGTTTGAAATATCTGTGAAGTCCATACACAATATCTTCCCATGGACTGGGTTATCTCAGCCATATATCTTTATTACCTCACGTCTGAGGAAGATAGAGCATTATGTGACCGATATTGGCCTGGAGACAGCCATAGACAGTACTATACATTAAGCAATACAGTTTGCAGGCCATTAGGTTTGCTGGCTACAGCTATTACAGTGTTACACTTGACTGCAGCAACCTTACCATAGACAATGCATACAGCTCTACTGCAATGGTTTTGGCAACACAATCCAGCTGAAGAACATTTTGCTTACTGTTATTGGTGTTGCTAATGCTTTATTAAAATACAGTTCTTATTGTTCATTTATTGCACTACAGCTCTGCAGCTCTAATTGCCCATTTATTGCACTACAGTTTTCTTGTGTATACTTAATTGCAGTAAATTGCAGTAAATGCTTTACTCTTTCTTGCTTATTGCACTACGGTTGGCATACTAAATCTGTATTTACCACACTCGTAGCACAACCTGGCCAGGTGCCAGGCATGGGACTCCACATTGCGAGCCCTCTCAGCTGCAGCTGTTGGGACAGAAGCACACCGTTATGTATACCAGTTTTGCAGACATTCAGTTTGCATTTTGATTAGACAGAAGAAGACATACTTACATACTTGTGGAGCATTCCCAGCTCAAGCTTCCTGGACCCAAGTGTCCAGGGTTCCCTTGTTTCTCCTTTTTCTGGTCATCAAAATGGTGATGACAGTGTTCACCTGTGGGGGATACCAGTAATACTGTTAAGTTCACCGGCCAAATGATCCCAGGCCTCCACCTTATACTCTGAGCCGTGGAATCCACCCTGCATCAGCCGGGGTTCATGGTTTTTAACAAGGAGCCTGACCATGACCCTGGACTCCTGAATGCCCTTCCTCTGTGACCAAAAGCTCAAAACTTCACCAGCACTGCCAGTCATACCAGCAGTTGATTGAACTCCAATGACTGTTGCAGAATTCCTGCCTATCGGGCTTAATATAGACTGTTTTCCTGCCATTACATGCCATTCAGAAACATTCAAAAAAGGGCCAAAAATCCTTAGTAGTGAGCAAACCAGCTAAATGAAGCCAAGCATCACAAAAAACTCACAGAACCATGGTTTTAGTGAGGCTTAGCAACACGCAAAAATTGGTAAGCATTATCATATTTGCGCACTGCTTAGTATGAATGAGCAGTGCTTAGCAAAGTGCATCAGTGCCAAAATTCACAATAATTTAATGAAATTAAAGAAAAATAGCACATTAATTTACAGATGTATTCTGCCTATCATGGACTCGAACCCAAGACCTACTGCACATAAGACTGTAGCTCTACCCATGTTGCTAGTTGGCACTTGCAAAACTACTATCCCTTCGCATATGCTACTAGGCTACCTATTAACTTTGCTGAGCACTGCGCCACGCAAACACTCTTAAACACATCTCTAATGAAATAATTAATTACATCCAGTTTCTATTTTTAGATGTCTGGCAGGTGCGTGCCATGTATGTATGAGCTCCACTCGGCTCAGCTTACCTCTGCTCCATGCTGTGCAAAGTAAGTTAAAAAAAAAATAAAAAAAAAATAAATAAATAAGTATAAATTTAATAATGATAATCAATTACATTTGGTTTCTATTTTTAGATGTCTGCCAGGTGTCAGCTGTATATATGTGACCACAGCTTGGCATTGCTATGCTCCATGCTGCTCTGTGTAAACATGCAGTAAAAAAATAAATAAATAAATAAATAATAAAAACATAACACATCATAAAAATGACTTATTGTACAGCTGACACACCACAACATTACAACAGAGGTGGGAAGCATTGCAGGAAACCTCCCTTTCATCTGCAGCCACAGGTAGCTGCTACACTGCTACCTACACTGGTTCAATATCCATGTTCCTTGGTTCTTCCTCGGCAGCACACCATCATTAATATGCAAAGCTCACTGCTGAGGGGTAACCATGGCTGTGTACACTGATACATTCCATGTAAGCTGTACACTGTGCCTACATGGATTTTATTAAGTCCTGGGGCCTGTCTTAAAATTGTTTAATCTAGGTTTGGCTACAGGGTAGTTTACTGAATGCTGCTGCACTGCTTTGGTGATGCATCCCACAAGGATGACCCTACCACAGAACCTGGAAATTATAGACCAATCATTGTTATGTGTCTCATCTGTAAGATCATGCACTGCTTCATAACTTATCTCATTAGTGATAATTCCCCAAGATCTCATTAGGCTTATCTCTGTTCTACAAAAAAAATGTTTTTTTCAAAAGTAGATCATGCTTGTTAAGTTTTCTTAAAACTCCTTTAAAAGGGACATTCAAGTGATTGATAGTGGTCATGCTGTTCATACAGCTCATCTCAATCTGACCAAGGCATTCAATGTGGTAAGATGGAATAGCCAATTAGCTGAAAACTATAGCCCTCAAAGCTTGTGTTGCAGGTTTCCCTTCAAATAGTGCTAAGGTAACAGTGGAGTCCTACTGGTGTCTGAGCATGGTTTTCTCCTGTTTAGTACCTATTTCTCTAATCTCCAAATTGAAAGCCTGGATCTCTGATTTACCAGATATACTGATGACTACAAACATGGTGTAAGTGTCAAAACCTCCACAAATATGTCTACCCCTCAGAAGGAACTTACCTTAGTTAACACTTGATGTATGGATAATGAGCTTAAATTGAATTTTAAAAAATATAGTACTATTTCCTCAAAAAATATTACCTAAAGATGTGGCAATTATAACACTGCATTAATAACTGAAACATTAGTCATGGACTTGGGAACCTAGGTTGACAACTGACTCTTCTTTAATTATCACATGGGAACTGTAGTCAGGAAATTCTTCTGTTTATCATATCTAATTGCCAAAGGCATTTCATCTAGACCCAGACAGAATATTGTCCGATTATATACAGTGTTGTTCAGACCCGTTATACTGTACAGCACTCCATTTGGGATGTAAATCTTTAGACATATCAACAAACTCAACAAAAAAAAAAAAAAAAAAAAAAAAAAAAAAAAAAACAGATACTCCAAACTGGAAAGATCTCTGGACTAAAGAGAGTTTGTTACCAAGAGAGGTAGGAAATCCTGTCCCTGTACTCTGTGCCTTACAGTCTCAAGATTTGTTGCTTGATTTGTACCTCACTTGCCACACCATTAGTGATTTTGTAGTCCTTGTACTTTTATATCTCAGCAAGTCTCTCTGTGCAGCTAACAGTAGAAGTAGAGACTTGGACCTTCATCAGCAAATAAACAAAATGCATTGGAGAGATGAAGTCATTGTCCAGTACCTTCCTCCTCCTCTCTGGAGCAAACTTTATCTGCACGTTAAGCAATCCATTTCAACATCTTCCTTCAAATTTAACCTGGAAAATTGATAGGCAACTTCAATTATATTGGGACTAACTGGTCTCTCCATCCTTGTGAGAAGAGACAAAGCGTGGGGGTGGGTATTTAGCAAGGTGCATATTTATTTTATGTTTCCTTTGTTTATAATGTTCTTTCCACTAAACTAGTGGAGTCTTTTCATCAGAGGCTCAAGATGAGATTTGTATTATTAGGAGAAATTTGACTATGGCATTAAGGATCTTCCCCTAGTCTTTTCAACGGATGTTATGAGATCTTTTAGATTCACCAACACAAGCAGAAAGGACTTTAATTCAGAGGTGCATAGCCCCCAAATTGTACACTCTAATATCTGCAATTTAACCAGCTACAGTGAGAACAGAACCCATAGACTTCTATTCTTCCAGCATCAAAAGTGAGTGTGCTACCTGTTATGCCACTGACACTGACTGCAACCATTAAGCTAAATAACCTTGTAGTTGTATGAATATTACTAAAAATCTGTAGCTAGAATCAAATCACTTAAACAGCTCTCAGTGAGGGCCCAAATGGTTGAGTAATTGAATTGTGAAACAAGTGGAAGTCCAGTACAGGTACTGCATCACTTCTGTGTTCCTGTTTTCTCTTAGGGGATCAGCATGACACTTCTCTGTTTATTTATCTAATCTATTTATTTATTTATTCATTCATTCATTTATTTATTTATGTTGCTGTTTGTGGGATAGTTAATTTTAGTGACAGTTGAGGAACTGTGTGCTTGCTTGTGATGTTATTTGCTCACATATACTGTATAGAATAGTGGAGGTAAGACATAACCGACTAGGTGGAGATATTGCAAATAGCATGTGACACAGCTAAAATATTGCAAAGTCTTGCAAGACCAAGCAATCATAGGTTCAGTTTGACTGCCCTTTATTTTTCTGAAAGCAAAAACATTAAAACTGGTTGTTCAAAAATGTGTTTTTAGGCCAGTTTTGTCTGAAGCCAGCAAACAACTATACTAGAAGGTTACAGTTATAAAATAATCCCAGCAGAAGGTTAGGACTCTGATCTTATTTTGATTCCTTGCCTGGTACCATTTGCTGGTAAGTGCAGGTGTGCCTTTGTGTACTGTATTCTGGTAAGTGTGGATCTTTGTTTTAGAGTCAAATGTGTCAGAGTGAGTAAATGTTCTTTTCCATTTATAGCATTTTCAGATATGCTTCTTTTTGGGATAAAGAAAATATACTTAAATGCTTTTATTTTACTTTATGTATTATTTATTTTTTTAAGAAATCCATCATGCTTGAAAAAGTTAGCTAAACAAAGAGTAGAACAGAAATTCTGTATTGCTTTGTTTCACAGACTTATGCAAAAAGTTCATAATGTTCAGGGAACTATATATATTTTCTACATATTGAATCATTCAGATATGCTGGAAATTTACTCTTATATGAGCAAAGAGCTAGCTAAACATGCAAGGCAAATTTATGAGTTCCCACAGATTAGCTACACTAGTTCAAAACAAAATGGATGTCAACTTTACATTTCTGTTTAACTTTCTTTATTTCTTTGGAAACAATTCTTATACACCTCCAGCCTGTATTTCTGATCCTAGCTTTGTAAAAGTTACACTGTGCTGACAATGATGCTAGCAAAAGATCAACAAATTTAAAAAGAAATTGCATTCTACAGCATATTGCCGCATATTCAGCAGAGAAGAAATATATCTGAAGGAAGTGTCTTTGATTCTGTTTTATGAAAAACAACACCTCAGGTGTGTGTAGTACATGCAAAATAGATGCATAATGTTAAGTTGTTTGAATTATCTGAAAATAAGTAATTATACAATGGCTTTGCAAATTCAACAATGTATAATGAGTAACTCACTACTGTTACAGGTTTGATATTGTAGTTGAGACCTCACTTTGTTTAGCACAACCACAGAAAAGTCAATGTCATTCTTTAGAAGTAAAAAAAAATAATAACAATAATACAGTAATACACACACACACACACACACACATATATATATATATATATATATATATATATATATATATATATATACATATTATTATTTTTAGCATTTCTTTATTTGCTTGTGACCTGACTATGGCTATCCCACAGTGCCAACCTGCAATATAGATATGTGGGGAAAAGATCTATATAGTGAAAGACAGAGTAAAGATATATACAGTTTTAAGTTTATCATGGTTTACATATTGACAAATCGGTTTGTACTTTTCTTGTTCCACCGAGGAAAGCCACGTCTGGATTATTGAATTGTTCGATATGTATTAAAACACTTAAGTTTTACCTTAGTGTTGCTGTAGTTTTGTTGCTGATATATACTGAGTTTTGTGCTGGAACTGCATGAAAACAAAAGCAACAGAAAAATGCGATAAGGCTTAGGCAAATGAAGACATATTGCTTGCCGTGTAAATCACTACATTAGCAAAGGAATATTATTTAATTCAGACTAGCTTTACTTAGAATTATGAAGAGATTCTCATGAATTTCAGTCTTAAAACAGATGGCTTTTGATTCTCTAGTTGGAAATGGCAAAACATTCTTTTCATTTTTTTTCATTAACCTGAATTTTTTTTCTTTAACCATATTGTCTCTCTCACCTTTTTTCCATTTCTTCTGTTTCTGCAATGTGTATTGCATCTTCCTAGCTGGTTTTCATTTTCATTAGTACAATCTACAATTAAATCTGTTAGCTCTGCACACCTTTCACATTAGGTATATGATTTCTTTCACATGCCCTGTTTTCCTTCAGCCTGAACAAACATGTCTCCTTACACTAATTTTCTTTAACAACAAGACTCTCCTTAGGAATACCTTTGTCTGGCCAACATAATTAGTCAGGCATCTGATATTGCTTACAAACACTTGATTATCCATGTATTTTAACACTCCTCTCCTAGCAAAGGACTGCACATTACAGTCCCATTTGCCTGTCTGCAAACAAACCTAAGTTGTATTTAATCTTCTGTCATTTTGATTAAAAGTGGTACTATCTGCTCAGTTCTGCAACTGTGTCAATTATACACAGTCAAATTTTCCAGGGTGTCTATTTTACAATATTTCAATTCCATACACATTTTAGTTAGTATGGTTCCTGATTCCATGTGCATGTCATGTCATTGATGGTCTCAGAAAGATACACTAGTGCTCAGACTATCAGATGAATTATTTGTTGCCTAAACCTTAGCAATCCAAGGATACCCCTAGATTTCCAGCAAACAGGAGCATACAAAAAATAAATAACTAAAATGCTGATCCAGATTCATAGAACGTTTTTTTACTGAGTGTGATTATACTGAGTGTGTACCAGTGCATAACTTCCTTCTTGTGCTCTGTAAGACATCTGATTGGCCACCCACATTTCCACACAGTCCATGTTCAATTTACTTCTGTTAGATTTTTCATCCATGTGAGTCAAAGTAAACAGTTAATGACAGAAAGCAGTTCCTGTAGTTTCAGAGTTTTCTTATTCATCACCAACAAGCACAGTTATATTAAATCAATATTTAGTCTGCTATAGCTTATGATTTTGAAATCATATCTAACTCCAGTAGTTTATATGTAGAAAACTATCATATAAAAATTAGAATTAGTCATAATATTTTGCAATTGCTTTTGGTATCTGATGCTTAGTTATGCCATCATCATTTGCCATACAGAGTTAATATCTGCAGTGCCTACTAGCAAAGATATAGGGGCACTTATTTATACATTCATGTGTATGACATTTTAAACACTCAATAAAATTTTTTTCAACAGCAGTTTGTTTCAGCTTCCATATTTTCATCTGTAGTGATGCACTTTTAACATGTCTTTATTCAATATTTTATTATTAAAAAAAACAAAATGACATCACTTCTTCCATATGAACCAAGTATATCCCATCAAAACCCTGTTAGTCTTTTTCCAAATGCTCATTATTATCCCTAAAATATTAGGGGAAGCTCCTGTTTGCCTTATTATCTCTTATCAGTACATGTACCTGTATGCATCTTGCCCCTAATTTTAGGCTGTAGGCCTAGTGGGATTAGTCAAGTTAACAATGGAAAAATAAGTAAGTAAATCAATACTCACATATTTTGCATGTATTCAAAGTGTAACTCCAAGAACAAAACGCATAAATAGTCTAAGGCAAACACTTTATTAAAAATAAAATAATAAAAACAAGTCAAGTAGAAAGATAAGTTTTTCTCACACTGACATCATTAGCTCTAACAGCATCTATATTTACAGTAAGTAATCAGTTACTTAACCAATCAATGACCTTAGTTTCAAAACCCTTTTAATTAATGATATTAATTATCCATACATTTTTCCCACCAATAAAATCCTAAAAGTAAGACTGCATATGCGGTTCAAATTTTTATATGCTAAATCTTTCAGAAAGACTATATGTATGCACACCATCATGCAGCAAATACCTCCAAGAAAAACCCACAAAAGGTAAAGAAAAAACTGCACACCTTTTTACATAGGTACAAACCCTCCAACTAATATGTGGGAGTACCTTTGTGCATTCTAAATATATATTCTAAGGCTAGCATTGTCAAGGGACAAGGCAACGTCTAGCATCACAATAGTGATATTAATACAGAAGCAGAACTGTAGCTTTTCTTTTTTTATTATGTTTAAAATATTGTCTGTGTCAGTATTCATGCACTGTTTCTTGTTTCAATCAGGCACAAACCCTTACCCCAGATGTATGAAACCCATACTTGCCAGCCCAGCAACTAGGAAAAATAAATTTAGACAGACCAGAAAATAAAGTGAATCTCAAATCGTACTGCGTAGACAGTTGAAGTATTTTCTAAGGTATTTCTGCTATGTGTCCTCTGCCATGGATGCTGCAGCTCCAACACCTCAACTATTTGTATATATTAATGCTGAAGTTGCTGTTACCTGGATTAATGGGATTGCTCCTAGGTAATGTTTACAACAATAAAATGACTTGTATACTTTATCTCTGAGATTGACTTTTCTTGGATTAAGGGGATTAGTACAAGATTCTGCTTCCAAAACAACCACTAGTTGTATACTAACTCTGAGATTGCTGTAACTAGAACTAAAGGGAATACTCAAAAGCTATGCAATTTAATACAGGTGCCTTCTTTGACAGTTTTAGTTTTGATGTTCCACCATACCTCTCAACTGTACAGATTGTCACAGAATGTCTAGATTTTTGCCTCATAATGATGGTCTGTTCCTCATAAATTTTGTAGTTTTCTGGCAAATCATTGAAGATTGAAGTCACTAAATGATACTTAGTAATGACAGACATTTGAGTTTCAGACTTTATAGCCTTCAGAAAATACAGAATAATGCAAAACCTATTCTAGCAACTTTCTAAGTTTATAGGAGCAATATTTAAATCCTGTCCCTATTTTTGGGCCTTTGTCCCTCCATTCTTCCTGGCTTTGTCCAGATTTGTTGCACTGAGAGATTGAGAAGTATGTGTTCCACAGATCATAAATGCAGTCCTCCAGATTTCAACAGGAACCGGTTTACAGTCAGACACATTACTCGTCCCCATGTCTATCACAATAGTCACATCCTGTTGTTACCCTGTTGCATTTAACTCATACAGACACATGCTTTGCACATCTTTATTTTCATAACCATAATCATGCGCACCCAGGATTTTTCATCATACCATGACTAAAAAGCATTTACGTTCTATTTCTTTGCTGTTTCAGAATACTTTTAGCTTATTTTTGGGGGCCTTCATTTTGTAATCTCTTATCCTTAGAAACATTCAATTCAAATGTTATGTTTCACATCATAGATTGTGTAATGAGACTTAATTTGGAATTTTAATTTACTTGATTTTAATTTTTTGAAAGAATAATATCCTGAGAAAGTTGCCATCAATATTTCACCCAGGCAAAAACATTCTAGATATCCAAATGAGAAAAAAAAAAACAGTGACTCTGCTACATTTCTTCACATTAAAATAACTAAAGCATTTCTGACTCTGTATCTTTAAACATTTATAACTGTGATACAGACAAGGTTACATACCCAGATTAAAACCATTATGTTTACCACTAAACAGATCAAATTTGCCTTGCAGACTAAAAGATTGTAGGAAAGGAAAGGAAGAATGAAAGAAGGAAGGAAGGAAGATACTGAAGTAGAAAACGACACTGGTGTCTGGTAATACATAAACGTCTGCCATGTATTTTATATCTTCTGTGATTTTTTCTATTTACTATAGTTATGTATGTTTCTGTTTAATGTTATAAATTTATCATTGCATTTTTAGAACTGAATTTTAAACTCATGTAAAAGGACATGGCACATATTGGGCCACAGCAGTTTAGTACAGTTATATCAAATTAAACAAATAAAAACCCTCTGAATATTCACTTTTAAGAGTATACATAATTGTATCACTTATCCCATAAAGTCTGTTTTGAGACACTGCTCTTTTTTTTGTATTCTATTAATTTTACAAATAATCAGTAGTAAAGCGGGCATAAACATTAAATAGTTTAAAGTAGCATAAATTTTGTTTATAATTTGGTCAAAAGTATTCTGCAGCACCCTCACCCTAAGTATAAGAATTTGTATCACTTGAATTTGGATGAGAATGGTGCTAATTCATTGAACATAGTTGAAAATTGTCAATGCCATGTGCATATTGAGCTATCCCTCTGTCAGTGACGCAAACTTGGGTAGGTGTCACAGATCATCCCTAATTAAATGAAGAGAAATAATCCACACATTGTCTGAGAATACTTTTCTGTAGAAAATGATGCAAAATAGCATATCCCTTTGAAGAAATTTTGAGAAAGTGAGCACAGACAAATGTATTAATAAATGCTTCTAACCATCTACTCATCAAAAGGTAACTATGACCTGGAGTGTCCAAATCATTTTTTTGCATATTACTACCAATTGACTAGCCTTCACAAAAATGCAAAGTGATAATCAAAATGGCAGATACTTGTAATGAATTTATGTCTAGTGAAATGTCAAGGAAAGCACAGCTGTCACAAAGGTAGATATGAGTAGCCTTTATCACTGGAGTGGCAATTAAAGAAAAATGGTTTTGCATAATGTGCATCTTAGCAGTTAATCCTGCTTTCACTAACTTTAATATTTTCAAGGTGATCATGACAAATAGAACTGAAGACATATTCATTATTGGAAACAGATGAAAAGTAATATTATGTGTCTTGAAGCAAGTTATGGTTTTACTCAACTTAATCTCCATTGATGAACACGTGACACAAATTTTTAGGAACAGCAATGTTTTAACTTTTAATTCTACAGCTGCTCATGACAAGCTTTACCCTTTTGTATCCCATACCTTTTATTCATGAATCCATGGAAATTTCACGTAAAATCTAGGTAGAAATTCTGACAACATCAAATAATGTTTCACTGACTGTATGTGCTACAGTAAAGTGCAAGTTGTAAAGCTATTAATTATAATTCCCTTTGAACAATGATGCCACTAAGAATAGGTTCATCCCTTAAAATTAATTTTATAATTGAACACTATGAAATGACTGGGAGTGGGAAATTTAATCATGAGTGTGAAAACTAATATGATAAATGTGTTTTGTGATTAAATACACTATCCCACTTCCCATCATTTCATCTATTGCATAATGGTTTTAGTTTAGTCTGTAACATTTTGCATTATGGGTTGTTTTAAAATAGCCTTTTTATCTTGTGGCTCTTTTAAAAATTTGAAGAGTTTGTGGTTTCACCACTGGGCTCTGAAACAGTGTAGAGATTTTTCATTCTATTTAAAAATGATGGAATTTGCATAATTCAGTGGGTAACTCCAAGTAAAGTTAGGATACATATTGAATACATTCTAATAAATAAATGGCACAGTATATATATATATATATATATATATATATATATATATATATATATGTGTGTGTGTGTGTGTGTGGTTTCCTATTGAAATATCGGCGTAGCATTGTACGCCTATGAACTATTTGAACTACAGATGTTCAAATAGTTCATATGTGTGCAAGCTACGTAATCGAATGGTATATTTGCGAATGTACTGTGCATTCACAAATATAACGTTTGATTATGTACAGGGATCGCAGTACAGTGTGGTTAGGGAAATACATCCCTTTCCTCACTGTAGTGCGATCTTGGAGTTGGAAAATTTAGTTAGGGGGTGTAGGGGGTGCATGGGGGCTTGCCCCTCCATAAATGGGATGTTAGGTGTAGCAGGCTTGCCCCCTGCATAAATGGGATGTTAGGTGTAGGGGTTAGGGAGTTACGGCAAGGGTGGCATTGTTGTTAATGTCGTAAAATGTCTCAACATTTTTGGCATTAACAGCTGACTTTTGACATTAGGGCCATTAGGTTATGTGTACTTTTGGCAAAACAATTCACTGTTAAGTAACATTTTTATTCTAAACTTCTACATTTTAATAGTAAACCTATCTATATATATATATATATATATATATATATATATATATATATATATACACACACACACACACACACACACACACACACACATACACGTGTTAAACACTTTGTAATAAACATTGGAAGAAAATACTAGTTCCAGTCATTATATTTTATTATGCGATTTAAGACTGTCAAAATATTGCATTGTTAGTATTCTGTAATGTACAACTACTTCATTGGAAATAGACCACTGTCTCTAAAGTAATAGTAATAGCAACTTTTGCTAAAGGATGTAAAATTATCTTTGAACAGAAAAGTTGTAAAATGTTTCCATTACTGATCACTCAGAGTATGTTTGTACTGAAATCTGGTGGATAAGAGATGAGACTCATTTGGTATTACACTTCCATAAAGACTTCATTTGATATATGGAGCCACGAAATTCAAAAATATCAATGTTTGTCATTCAAAACTGCATAGTTCTACCTGCATGTCATGGAGTAGGGCATTTACAGTTTTTTTATTGCATTTAATTTACTGGTATGCATTTATGTTAATGAAAGGAATATTTAATGATGGAGTTAGATCAGATGGTTAATCTAACTGTGTTGCAGTCACAGAATGCTGTGAGCGACTGTTTTTGTTAACCTATTGTACAATTCACAGTATATTAACTCTAAGTTATGTTTATATGTACAATTTTATAAATAACTTATATTTTCTCAGTATGCATCTAAGTAACACCCATGCTACCAGCACTATTTTGCTTAGCTGGTACCAGCTGTTTAGCTGGCTGTGAACTTTCATTGGATGCCTGGAGCTTCTTTTCTCTCTGCCTGATTTTTAGAATATTTATAGAAATATGAAATAATTTTATATCTGTGATATAGTTTGTTTAACATGTGATATCTCTACAGGAATGCAAATTAGAAGTCAAGTATTAACAATTATGTTTATTGTTTAAGAATTTCTATTACATTTCTATTGTATCTGCCTTAAATATTGAAATACAAAAATGCTACTAAATGTCATAGTGCTTTATGTTAGCAGCTTTAATATCTCTAGTTTTTATATATATATATATATATATATATATATATATATATATATACTGCATACACTAGTGGTATGTTATTCTGTTCTTTTCTTCCCACGCTAAGCTTTTTCATGTTGTCCCTCAATAAAACACAGCCTACTCCTCCACGGAAACACAGTACTAATGTACAGAATGTTTCATAATTCATAATTATCTCTGATCTGTCCTGTAATAGTAACAACAAACTCATTAAGCAGCAGCTCATTGAGTTTAATCTATCAACAGGACTAACTTGTTAATTAGGCACTAAATCAAAAAGATCACATCCAGACCTCTCAACTTCTTAGAGCTAGAAATCTGGACAAAGCCATAAATAATTGAGGGGGGGGGGGTCAAAGGTTCAAAAATAAGGACTTTTTAAAAATACTTCTCTTACAACCTTAGACAGTTGATAGAGTAACAGATTTTGCATTAGCTTACATTTTCTGAAGGTTATAAAGGCTGAAACTCAAATGACTGTCATTACTTTATGACTTCAGTCCTCAATGATCTTCCAGTGTTTTGCCAGAAAACCAAACTTTTGTGAGGTACAGACCAAAATATGAGGCAAAAATCTCAATCTTCTGCAAAAAGCTGGACATCTGAGAGGTATGATCACATTTTTTCTGATTGTAAATTACTGAAAGTAATAGGAAATGTGAAAACTGAAATGCATGTTTTGAATGAAGCTGTTTCTGTGGAGTGTGGCAAGTTTGCAGTGAAAATGGCTGAACTTGTTTTATGTCTTATGATATGACCATGCTAGTACAATATACAATATTTTTATAAGGAAGGGAGGTACAAGCACTGCTAGACTATTATGCAAGCATAATTATCCTTGCTTAAGCCCTCCCAGGATCAAAGGGAAAAACAAACACAACACTGCATTCTCATCAGTGTCAAGTATGTACTATCTGAGCCACTACTTAAAATGTGCAACCTCAGCTTATCTACAGAGTTTATTCCTGATGCCTGGAGAACAGCAACTATGACTCTCCTGCACAAGGGTGGGCCCTATAAAGACTCAGGTAATTATAGACCCATCAGCTTCACTAGCCTTATATGCAAAGTCATGGAAAGTATCAAGGGTTGGGAGGGTGGCCTAATGGTTAAGGTGTTTGCTTTACAAACACAAGGTGCGGGGTTTGAGTCTCACAAGGGTTAATTAGCTAGGCTTAAAATGGCTCGCAAGGGCAGTTAGCTTAGTACTAACCTATGAACCTAAAAATCAGAACTTATTTACACAGGCACGGACAGCTTAACTGATCGAGGTCCTAGTCAGTTTGGTTTTGTGAAGGGCAGGTCCTGTCTACCAAACCTAATAAGCTTCCTTGAAAAGATTACAGATGCTGTGGATAATAGTCATTCTGTACATACTACTTATCTCAACTTGGCCAAAGCTTTTGACATTATCCCGCATGCTGGTATTATTAGATTGCAAATTGGATATACAATATATCCTAAGTTGTAAAAGTTGGTGGTTTCCGCTGAGTATAAAATTGTCATTATTGAGTTGCCACAGAGATCAGTTCTAGATCCTCCTCTGCTTGAAATTTATTTTGCAAAAGTCCAAGCCAGTATCCCAGAAGTGTGGTTGACCAAGATTGCTGATGACTGCAAACTGGGAACTGTTATCATTTCATCCATTGAAAGAAAACGGCAAGAGTTAGGGCTGGAATTAGCACATACTTTTATAACCGACCTATATACTTAAACGGGTAACTCTCTCTCTCTCATTCAATCATCATGTTTCCACCATAGTCAGGAAATCCTTCTATCTGGCCTAATTAATTTCCATTGGAATATCTTCAAGATCCAAAGACATTGCCTACTACTGTAGTTTTCCCTTATCAGACCCAGCATTGAATAAAATGTAGTTAGGCAGCATAGGATTGTGATCTGTAGGATGACGTTGGTGATCAAGAAGAGGAGGAGGAGTGTGAGGGCAATGCCAAGGATCAAATGGTGGAAGTTGAAAAAGGGTGATTGTGAGATGGAGTTCAGGGAAGAGTTAAGACAGGCACTGGGAGGCAGTGAAGAGTTACTGAATAGCTGGGTAATTACAGCAGTGCTGGTAAGGGAGACAACTAGAAAATCAAAGTCAAAGTCAAAGTATTGTCATACAGATCAACATAGAGGAAAAAGTGAGCATCACTGCACATAAATTCGATACTCATGCTCGAATCATAAGAAATACAGTCTACAGAAAGAAGATAGATTAATTTAATAATTATTTAAAAATACCAAAAACCTAAATCAAAATAAAATACTAAAAATAAATAGAGAAGAAATACATTTTGAAAGCTTTTTACAGCAAAAACAAAAACAAATGCAACAACAGGAATAGACTTAGTGGAAATGTAGGGATATATAACAAACAGTGCTATAAATAAATAAAGATGTACACATTAAAAAAACATACCCACTACCAATATATGCCATAAACTTACAGTTTACAGTTTTCATAGTGCAGTTAAAGATGTGTAAAGTGAAGTATGTAGAGAGTATTGTAAATAACAATTTACAGTTATATTGCACATAAATAATGTTTTACCCATTTAGCAGGTTAGGCTGTGGGTTTGTTGTTCAGCAGTCTGATAGCATGTGGGAAGAAGGTGCTAGGAATCTGGACTTCCTGCATCTAATGCATCTGTAGCACTTTCTTGTTGGCAGGAGTTTAAACAGTCTATAAGCCAGATGGTGTATATCCCTGAATAGTTTTCAAACTCTACTATAGCATATGTTTGAATATATGTCCCATATGGATTGAAGGTTGGAGTCAATGATTTTTGTGGCCTGTTTAATGATCTTTTCCAGTGCCTTCCGATCAGCTTGAGAGCAATTTCCATACCAGACAATGATGTTGTTTGTCAGTACGCTCTTAATCGTGGCTCTGTAGAAGGTAAGTAGGACCTGTGGGAGGAGGTTAGCTCTCTGAAGTCTCCTATGGAAGTGGAAACATTGTTCAGCTTTCTTTATAAGGTAGGAAATGTTTGTGGTCCAACTTAGGTCTTCTGAGATATGTACCGCTAGGAATTTGGTGCTATTTACTCTCTCCACTGCAGTACTATTGATGATGATAGGGGTGTGTGGCTTGTTTTCCTTCCTAAAATCAATGATGATTTTCTTAGTTTTCCCAGCATTTAGCACTAATTTGTTGTCAGTGCACCAATGAACAAGTTCATTCACCTCCCCCTTCTAGGCCCCCTTGTCTTCCTTTTTGATAAGGCTGATTACTGTGGTGTCATTTGCAAATTTGTTTTCTTGGTTTTCCCAGCATTTAGCACTAATTTGTTGTCATTGCACCAATGAACAAGTTCATTCACCTCCCCCTTGTAGGCCCCCTTGTCTTCCTTTTTGATAAGGCTGATTACTGTGGTGTCATTTGCAAACTCATATCAACCTATTTGGCTTTACTCAAACTATAACATCCCCTACCCGAACCAATAAACATAACAACAAAGAAAGTACCCTCGACTGGATACTTACTAATACTCCGCAACAAAATTATAAAACAGGCACCCTCCCAGAGGACATAAGTGACCATTTGCTTACCTATCTCATCAGATCTAAAATAGAACTCCCAAACTCTTCCATCTGCAAAACAATTCGTACTAGCAAAAAGTTTAACCCTGATCAGTTTCAAACTGAACTAAGAGCCTGTAACTGGACACCCCTTAAACACCTGCCATTAGATAATGCAGTTGAATACTTTAATTCAAAATTCCTTTCCATTTTAGATTGCCATGCCCCATTACGCAAAGTTAGAATCAGAACTAAACCTGCACCATGGCTCACCAAAACTACCAAACAAAAAATCTTGCAAAGAAATAAACTATGGGCCAAATGGCGCACAACAAAAAGCCCCTCAGATCACTTACAATTCAGACAGCTAAGAAA
The DNA here is from genome assembly GCF_019279795.1 of Protopterus annectens. Taxonomy (NCBI): domain Eukaryota; kingdom Metazoa; phylum Chordata; order Ceratodontiformes; family Protopteridae; genus Protopterus; species Protopterus annectens. Next base: position 954,730,531 of record NC_056737.1, read on the forward strand.
CGAAACAAAAAAAGCCATATTAGCCGATAAAAGAAACTACTACCATCAGCTTCAACAAACTCACCAAAACAATCCTCAAAAATTCTGGCTAGGCATCAATAACCTCCTACACCCAGGACGCTCAAGCACTCCTACGCCCAATGGCTCTGATCACAACAATTCCATCCAAATAGCTGACTCCTTTAACACATTTTTCACTGAAACAATACAATCCCTAGCTAAACAGCTCTCCACTAGCAACCCACGCTCTAACATAACCTCTACCAACAATCCTACTCTATTTCACTTTCAGCCAGTGCCCACATCCCTCATCTGTAACCTCATCCATAAACTGAAACCCACCACACTCTCTGCAGATCTACTACCTGCAGAATACCTCCAAAAAGCTGCTAAAGTCATAGCCTACCCCATTTCCATCCTCATTAATAGAACCATCTCTGAAGGAACTATCTCCTTAATCTGAAAAGTCTCTCACATCATCCCCCTTCACAAAGGCGGTAACTCCAAGGAATTCGCCAGTTACAGACCCATAGCCATACTATCTCCTCTGGCTAAAATAATGGAGAAATGTATTCATCTACAACTGTTACCCTGCCTACTTGAAAACAATCTATTAGCACCTTGTCAACATGGCTTTAGACCACATCATAGCACCACCTCCGCTCTCCTATCCTTTACTAACCATATTAATAGTAATCTTAATAATAATACCCCATCCTCAGCCCTTTTTATCGACCTGTCTAAAGCATTTGACATGGTTAACCACCACCTTCTCCTAGACACACACAAAAACTTATCACTGGATGCCCTTACCATACAGTGGTTCCAATCATACCTAAATAACAGACAGCAGGCTGTTCTTTGGGAAAACAATTTATCTTCCCACCTCCCAGTAACATTAGGGGTCCCTCAAGGATCCATACTGGGTCCTTTACTCTTCTACATCTTTACAAATGACCTCCATTCTGTAATTCCACAAGCTGACTGTATCCAATACGCAGATGACTCCACACTCATATGCTCTGCTACTACCCAATCAGAACTTCAGTTACTAACCCAAAAGACCTTTAGCACAGTTGAAAACTGGTTCCTACAAAGATGTCTTATCTTAAACCCTAACAAAACAAAAATGCTACTATTCAACCCCACTCGCAGAACCTCTCCACTTAACTTTACTATTACCTCAAATAAGGGAACTATAATATCCCTAGAAACAACCACCAAACTACTCGGAGTACTAATAGATAATCACTTGTCATTTGAACCTCACATTAATAACACCATAAAAACAGTTAATAAGAAACTAGGTTCCCTCTATAGAATCAAACCCTTTCTAACTCCTCTAGCCAGGCCCACCATTGCTCGCACACACCTTATCTCTACCCTCCTCTATGCCTCCCCTATCTATACCAAAATATGCAAGAGTAGCCTGAATAAACTGGCATCCTCCTACAACAATATAGCCAGATTCGCAGCAGGATCCTCCTATAGAACTCATCATTGTATCAACTTGAATAAACTCGGATGGCTAGAACTGCCAAATCTAATACTTTTCAATCAACTAACAGTAGCCCATAAGATCCTGTATCTACCTCAGAATACACCCATACTCACATCCCTAGTCATTCCCTATAACAATCTCAAAACCTTGCGCTCATCTAACAAACTACTTGTACAAATATCCAAATCCAACAATTCAGCTGGTGACACCCTGTTCTCTAATACAGTAGACAAGGCCTGGAACAACCTTCCAAATCAGCTAACCTCACTATCCTCTGTTAACCTATTTAAAAGCAAGCTCAAACACTACCTCAAATCACACTGGCTATGCCTCTGTGATAACCCAGACTAAACACCATACCCCCTTCAAGACTCCCATGATTCCCAGACTCTTTTGAATGTTACCTTGTGTTAACTCTCTAATAGCAGTGCGCTTGACCTTTCTGAGGATTCTTTCCTCATGTAAATATGTATATACTGTGGTATTTCCTAGCAGGTTTATCACACCTCAACTCTGGTAAGACTAAACACGATTATTGTATTCCGCTATTTGCTTTTGTACACTCTATCCATTCAAACTAGTGTTTATCTTCTGACTTCTTGTGTGACCAAAGTAAATACAGCATCTTAGTTATAATTTCCATTATTATTTCAAACTATTATGATACCGAGCTCTTTTTTACATCAAGCTTTTGTTCCTACTGGATACAGAATATAAAATTCCTACTCATGTAAGATATCATAAAAGTTTTGTAATGTACCAATGTCTACTTGAAATACATGTCTTGTCCTATTTTGCTAATGTTATTGTATTGTGGAGCTTTTCTCCCCGGGCCTCCACTGAAAATGGACATATATCCAGCTGGACTAGCCCGGTTAACAAATGTAAAATAAAAAAAAATAAAATAAAAAATTTGATGATTCTGGTTGACTGATATGTAGCTATGCAGTTATGTGTTAGAAATGTGAAAAAAAAGGTGCAAAAGTGAAAAGTGTGAAAAGTGAAAGGTGCTTGGTGTGACATCTGGACAGTGGAAGGAGTACAAGGAGACTTGATGGTGGAACGAGGAAGTACAGGAGAGTATGCAGAGAAAGGTGTGTCAATGGGATATCATTTAAATTCTCTTGTATGGGTATGGTGTATCTATAGAAAATGCTACATATTGATACACAAATCCAGCAGAGAAAGAATATAAGACTAATGTAGTAAAATGCAAATTGACAGCAGGCAACAGCTGTATCTGAAGGAACGTTAAACCCACCCTGCTTCAGTGCAGTGCTAATTGAGTAAAAGAAGAGTAATATGCTCCTTTCAGCAAGAGTTGTGTGGGCGTTGAGACCACAACAGTTTTACTATATGAATAATAATAGTGTAGCATAGAACTAATGGCACTACCATGGCTGGAATTCAGAAAAATCAAATGCAGCTGCATAAAGTACCTATCATGGAAAAGTCAAGACTACGTGTCAAAGGAAAAATAACTTCAAAATGATCAACACACGGCAGGTTCAGGTTAAGGCACTTTAATCTTGCAGCAAGGAGACAAAAATGTGCTAATACAGAGTTTGTCTAACTAGAATCAGGAAGTGAAGCTATTCTTATACATTTCTTACAAAGTATTGCCTACTAAGCTGACGTAATGAATCACAAGTTCTTTCAATATTATTTCACAGCAGCTGTTTGTCCATGATTTTCTGCTGGCATATCAAGTTTACAAAAAAAACTTCCTAAGAAAAACAACGTGGTCTTGATGACCACCGGTCAGATACAACTTCTCACTATGCAATGTTACCATTCAAGGTACTATGGCTAATTCGAGCACAAAGCAAGTACAGATTACAGTTAATTTCTTCAAGCAGTCTTTGTTTCATGTATCTCTTCTTTTCCGCAGCTGTGCATGTTCCCATAACACGAACAGGGCTGATTGTTCATATTCAATCACATTATAGAAAACAGTATTGTTCTATTCATTCACTATTCATTCATTTTCCTGACCTTGCATATAATCACCTGCTTCTCAGTACATTTCCAAAAGGCATAAACATGAATTTTGCTGTGCTAGGAAATACTAGGTCAGAGAGCATCTTGCAATTTCAGAAAGCATACTGCAGTTTGAAAAAGCATCTTATAATTTCATACAGAATTAAGCTGTACATAAAATAGAATGAAATGTGTTAACCCTTTTAGCTTCTAATAAGCACTAAACATATACATTAATACATATTTTTCTAACAATATGTGATCACAAAAAAGCAGTTCAGAGACTAATTTAAATTTAGATAAAACGAGGAAGACCTCATTACAGGCTAATTTACATATCTCTGAATTGCTTCTTTTTTGCCCTCCAATATTAAAAAGCATTTTCTGGCAGTAATTTGCCTGTGAATCACATTGGCACAAGTACCCAATTTCACACACACACACACACACACACACACACACACACACACACACACACACACACACACACACACACACACACACACACATACACTCAGACATTTCCACACTCATACACAACCCCAGTCAACATCACAGACACACCCTTCCACACTCAGTTGGGCTTCTGGACACATAACAGATTCACCACTCACTTACACATATGCTCACACACACACACACACACACACACACACACACACACACACACACACACACACACACACACACACACACACACACACATACACTCACCCACACACACACTCACACACACACACACACACACACACACACACACACACACACACACACACACATACACTCAGACATTTCCACACTCATACACAACCCCAGTCAACATCACAGACACACCCTTCCACACTCAGTTGGGCTTCTGGACACATAACAGATTCACCACTCACTTACACATATGCTGACACACACACACACACACACACACACACACACACACACATACTCACACACACACACACACACACACACACACACACACACACACACACATACACTCACCCACACACACACTCACACACACACACACACACACACACACACACACACACACACACACACACACACGCACACACACAAACACTGCCACATATATACTCCTACTCACACCCCATAACTGCTACAAAGTTGTTGAACTTCTTACCTGCAACATGGTGTCTGTCATTTACTATAGGTGACTACAGTCTTATAGCTGTGCTAATTATTATGGCTGACATTGTTAATTTATGGAACAGAACAATTCTCTTAATAACCTAACAGTGTAAATGGGTATCTTCATACATGTTTTGGAGAAGCCACTTGGCTGTTTAGCATTAACCACTCTCTTAGATTGCCTCATTATCCTACAGCATAGCTGGCAGGACTGCACTGCATAGTGATATTTGTCTTCATGGAAAATCACTGCTGTAGGGTGTTCCCCAAATCAGAAAGTGTTACCATGAGGGCAGGCTTCTCATGTTACAGCTTATCACTCATGGTAACCCGTTTTGTCTGTTCATTTTTTATCACTTGGGATCTGCTGCAATGACTTGTAGGCATTTTACTCTTAACTTAGCTCTACATCTAAGTAATTATGAACCATGTTTTTCCTTTCCATCTGACTTACTGTATTTTATGTTTATTGCCTTTTTTGTCTGTAAAACAGAGGTACTTAGTTACATATCTATGCCGATTTCATAGCCAGTCTAGATCAAATGATTTACTGCCCATCTCTTTTTTGTGCTTAAACTTCATTTTTATTTATAGTAATTATTTTGCCTCAAATCAATACCTGAACTAGGAGCCGAAACACTATTATATTTGCTTATCCACCCTTAACAGCCATCAAACTAACCTTATAGCTAAGCTAGGGTAGACTAGACTAGACTATTGCTTGCATATTACTAACTTAGTTCTCAGACCTATATTAAATCACATCTATTATTTTTTAACTAATATTTTAATCTAGGAGCTGAAACATTATTATATTCAATTACTCTTTTATCATACACCTTGTACACTCGGCCAGAAAAGGAAGGTCGACCAGCTAGTCTACACTCACTTGCTAGCTTCATAATGTAAGGCATACCTAATGCTCATAAATCATCTTTTACTTAAGTCATCACTGTCTGCTTGTTAGATATGCAAGACCGCACTCACAAAAAAACAGTGTGTGGGCATAACTCATCTACACTCCACTCCACTCCACTCCACACATATACACAACACAACGCTAAACTATCTTATGCTGAAGCACATAAAACATCCTTGTCCAATTGCAACAGACTAGTAGTTGCAAGGCTCATCATAAACTAAGCACTGCAACATCGATTAGTGTCAAAACAACTGAGAGTCACAAAGAAATATCACATCCAATTGGACCTAAGTAATCTTCAAACAGAAATAGAAATGTACTTGTGGTTGGGGACACCATAATTAGGCACACAACTCCCACACTCTTGAGGAAGGACAAAAGTAGGGTGATAGTTATCTTTCAGGGGCCAAGATTGCTGATGTTACAAGGGCCCATAGGAAGCTTAAACCAGACAAATATGAGTATGACATGGTTGTGTCCCATGTTGCAGTAAAGAACCTGATGTGTAAAACCCTGAGGGATATGGAGAGATAGAAAACAGTGCTCTCCACATACAGGAAAACTCTTAATATTGAATGGATTCTTCGCATCTGTACAAATATAATGTGGTATAAAGAAAAGATGACGGGCCTTAACAATTGGTTAAACACCTGGTGTCACTCTAGGTGTATCTGGTATGTGTCAGCAGGTGATGTGATGCTTGACAACTATTCTTGCTTCACCAAGAACAGTTTGTACTTCTCATTCAAGGCTCCTGCATACTGGCTAAAGCTTTTGCTGCCCCCATTGTTCCTTTTTTCCATGGTCCAGCGCACTGATATTCTAACCCAACTTCCAAAATAAATCAACCATCGGACCATATCAGGGTGCCCCTACTTAATGCTAAAAGTCTAAACAACAAACCTCCAGGCATTTTGGGTCTTCTTTATTTAGATAACACCTATAGCGAATATAAAAAGTTTACAAACCCCTGTTAAAATGCCAGGTTTGTCTGATATAAAAAAATGAGATGACAATAAATCATTTCAAAACATTTACCACATTTAATGTGACCTATAACCTGCACAATTCAATTGAAAAACAAACAAATCTGTTAGGGGAAAAATATAAAAAATAAAAAACTTACAATAAGCTGATTGCATAAATGTCTAAGCCCTTATACTAATACTTTGTTAAAGCACCTTTTGATTTAATTACAGCATTCAGTCTTCTTGGGTAGGAGTCTATCACCATGGCACATCTTGACTTGGCAATATTTGCCCACTCTTCCTTGCAAAAGTGCTCCAAATCTCTCAGATTGTGAAGGCATCTCTTGTGCACAGCCCTCTTCAGGTCACTCCACAGATTTTCTATTGGATTTAGGTCTTGGCTCTGGCTGGGCCATTCCAAAACTTTAATTTTCTTCTGGTAAAACCATTCCTTTGTTGATTTGGATGTATGCTCGGGGTCATTGTCATGCTGAAAGGTGAAATTCCTCTTCATCTTCAGCTTTCTAGCAGATGCCTGAAGGTTTGGGGCCAAAAGTAACTGTTATTTGGAACTGTTCATAATTCCCTCCACCTTGACTAAAGCCCCAGTTCCAGCTGAAAAAAAGCAACCCCAAAATATGATACTGCCACTACTATGCTTCACCGTGGGGATGGTGTTTTTTTGGTGATGCAAAGTGTTGTTTTTGTGCCAAACATACTTTTTGGAATTGTGGTCAAAAAGTTCAACCTTGGTATCATCAGACCATAACACATTTTCCCACATGCTTTTGGGAGACTTGATGTATTGTTTTGTAAAGTTTAGCCATGCCTGGATTTTTTTTTTTTGTGTAAGAAAAGGCTTCTGTTTTGAAACCCTACCCCATAGCCCTGACATATAGAGAATACAGGAGATTGTTTTCACATATAGTACACAACCAGAAGTTGCCAGAAATTCCTGCAGCTCCTTCAGTGTTGCTCTAGGTCTCTTGGCAGCCTCACTGACCAGTTGTTGTCTTGTCTTTTCATCAATTTTGGAGGAACATCCATTTCTTTGCAACGCCACTGTTGTCCCATATTTTCTCCAGTTTTTGATGACTGTCTTCACTGTGTTCCATGGTATATCCAATGCTGTGGAAATTTTTTTTTACCCTTCTCCTGACTGATACCATTCAAAAATGAGATCCCTTTGACGCTTTGTATGTGAACCATGGCCTTTGCTGTAGCAGGCAACCGAGTAAATGTCAGGAATATCCTACTAGAACAGCTGAACTTTATTTGGGGTTAATCAGAGTATCTTTAATTGATGGCAGGTGTGTACCCAAGAAGACTGAATGCTGTAATTAAATCAAAAGGTGCTTCAACAAAGTATTAGTTTAAGGGTGTGCACACTTATGCAACCAGCTTATTGTACTTTTTTATTTTTTATATTTTTCCTTCTAACAAATTTGTTTGTTTGTCAATTGAATTGTACAGGTTATAGGTCACATTAAATGTGGTAAACATTTTTAAATTATCTATTGTGGTCTCATTTTTTATATCACAAAAACCTGGCATTTTAACAGGGGCGTGTGCACTTTTTATATCCACTGTATGTATCTACTGTTACATAAACCTGGTGTAAGTGCCCTGAGAAAACTTCCTCAATGCATGGGTTTTGTGCTTACCGCTCACTTAAACCAGATAGAAACTGTGGTGGCATATCCGTATTTACTAGACAACAGATTATATCAAAACATATACTCAGAGATCCTCAAGCAGAGCTTACTGAGATTCAAATTATGCTAAATAAGATCAGCTAGCAAATCATAGTGTGCTACAGAAGCACTTCTATGTCTCCAGAAAATCACAAAATATTCCTAAATACTCCTGATGAATTTCCCATAAGTAAGAACAATGTTACTTAGGTTATTTTAACCACACAACGATTATCTGGGACCCTAAACCATCAACATAGGATCTGCTCAAAGAGCTTCTTTGGCCAGATTGTTACTGAACCCACTAGAGAACAGAATAGACTTGATCTGGTCATACAAACTTAGCATCTGTATGTACCATTCTCAAGACATCCCACTCACAATTCAAGTAGCACTACAAACTAGTAACCTTCTCCATCATAACTTCCAAATCATTACAAATACCATAGAATGAATGGACATTAAACATAAAAATCTCCTGTGATCCTAGGCTCATCCAGACTCTGCTACACTTTGCTGTGAAGGAAAGGTTAGTTTGCTTTTATTTTTTGTATTACTGTATTGCCTTTCTATATTTTGAATACTGTAGTTTGTTTTCTTTACCTTGTGTTTTGCTTGCATTCTGTTTTAACAGCATATTAAAACTTCAAAAGGGACCACAGCTCTCTCTGTTCTGAGTCAGGCAGAAATAAGAACTGATTAATTAAGGACTCATTCATAAGACAGAAGAGGTCACTTAAGGTTAATCACTTGTTAACAGAGGGGGTGGAGCTAGGAACTAAAATTTCTATTTAAGGAGTAAACTAAAACATTTCAGAGCTTTACCAGAAAGGCTCATCCAGACTCTGCTACACTGTCTTTCTAGTTGCCCGCCTCTTATGTTAATCTGACCATATATCTCATTTCTCTCTACTTTCACTGGCTTATGTGAGTAATCACAAAATCATCATTTTTGAAATCCCACCCCTTCAATTATTTAAATTTATTGGCCATCCTACAGTATTTAATAGTACCAAAATACAAAAGTGACCACCCCTTTCAATCCATCTTGCTGTTTTAAAAATAGTAACTCTCCACTAAACCTTAACTTTTTAAACAGGTAAAACTCAAGTTACCTACTTTCACATCTAACTTCTCTAGTGCACACTGCAGAGTGCATTCTTTTCAAACTTACCTTTAAGCATCCCTGTGACTAGCACTTTCTCTAATACCTGCTGGAAAGCACTAGGAAGCCTTAAACTCATACAGACACTGAACTCTCCTTGTTAACAAGGAGAAATTAATAGTAGGCACTAAACAGCCTATAATTGCAAAGTACCTTGCTAAGGAAACAGCTCCTATACTTTACAAAGAAAAAAAAAGCCCCAAACCAGGCATGTCCAAGTGTCAGCTTCCGGTGATTTCTCCTGTCCACCTGGTGAATCTGGGCATACTGGGGCAATGCAGCAATTGCCTCATGTACACAGACAACCCTCTCCTCCTACCACCCAACACTACAACCTGTGAGAGATGCACTTACATAGCCAAAATGGAAGCAAAGCTCTCTCTTCCCAAGATTGTGCTAAACAGTCAAGAGGAGAAGGTTAACACCCACACTACACCTCAAGCAACACATAGCCCTTCTAAACCCGCACCACCAACACCCACATATAGCAACACTAAATCCACATATGCAGAGGCCCTTAACTGTAACCTGCCCAAGCAACAAAGATCTCTGAAGCTGAAATGCAAACAAACACCAGTCACAAACAATGTGTCACATAGTTCACAACACCAGTGTGCCACCCAGCAACAGCCCCTAAGGCAAGACAATGTACCTAACACTTTAGTCATAGGTGACGCTATAGTCCGGCACACTGATGTCCCTCTCACCAGGTTGAATAAGGAGAAAATTACAGTCAGCTGCCTGTCGGGTGCCAGGATCCACCACATAACGCATGCACTCAAGTCACTCCACAACAAGTACAAATATGACTCTGTCATTGTCCATGTTGGAGTGAATGACTTGAGATGTACCTCCCTGGACTACATGAAAAGAGACATGGAAGAGCTCTCGGATCATGTGGCCCAGGCAGGTATGACCCTAGCCCTGAGTAGCACCCTGCCTTCACCCAGAATTATACCACAATATAAGGATAAAATGATTGACTTCAACAATTGGCTAAGCTTATGGTGTCATTCAAAGGGGATCCAGTATCTGTCTGCCTGGGATGACATGATTGACAGACCACGATGCTTTGCCAGAGATGGTCTGCACCTGTCGCCCCTGGGATTCAGGTTACTGGCTAAGGCTCTTGCCACCCCTATAGTGCCTTTTTTAGGCAAATTCAAAGGACAAAACCACCACCATAACAGGTACAAGCATGCAAAATCTGAAGGTAATGCTACTCAATGCTAGAAGTCTAAACCTCAAAATGCACTCTCTCAAGGCACTCCTAAAAATGGAGAACATCGATATCTGTGCAGTAACTGAGACCTGGTTCAAGGCTCCAGAGAGCACCCCTGCAATACCAGGCTGCAACTCTTACCACACTTTTCGGCCACCAAATCAGGACCGAAACACTAAAGATGGAGGAGTGTCAATATTCACCAAGGATATTCACACCACCAGGCTAGTTGGCCAACACAATGTGTCTGACATTCTCCAAGTGCAACTAACACTAGGTAAGACTGCAATCCAAATTGTAGCTTGCTACAGATCCCCCACCATACCCCAAGATTCTCAATACACCTTTCTAAACATACTGAAAAATATTAAGATAGAACCAAACACCCTAATACTGGGTGATTTTAACTACCCTGCCATTAACTGGGAAAACTACTCATGTCCCAACACCTTTGTGCAACGGTTCTTGGAATTCATAAATTCCAACGCCCTGGATCAACTAATCCATAGTCCCACCAGGGGCTCTAATATCCTAGACCTGGTCATTACCAACATGGGAAATCAATGCTCCATACCTATGGTCACCCCCTCATTAGTCAGGTCTGACCATAAGCTAATCACCCTTAACATCCACATCCCACCCCATCCCCCAGTAAAGAAACCACCATAAAAAACTTCTCCAAAGCCAACTTCATGCTACTCAAGTCAGAAGTGACAAACTTCATGACACCCATGCAGACGGGAACTGAAAGTTCAACTGCTGAATCCTACACTAAGGCACTGTACGAGCACATCCACTCATGCATGAATCGTGCCATCCCAAATAGAACCAAAATGCTCTCATCCAAAAAAGGAAGCCAATCTGGTGGTCCCCTGCCATAAACAAACTTTACAACAAAAGGAAGAAACATTTGCAGAAAAGAAGAAAATCCCAGGATGCAAAAAACTCCCTTACTAGCCTCAGTAAGAAACTGAGATGCCTTATAAAATCCTCCAAAGCTAGTTACGAAAATAAAATTGCCAAAGATTCCAAAGACAACCACAAAGCATTCTATAACTATGTCAAGAATCTAAATGGCAATGCTCAGATCTGCTCTGAGCTAAAACAGAATGGCATTAAATATACTGATCCGAAGGATATTGCCAATATCCTGGCAGATCGATTCAGTGCCAACTTCACCCCCTCTCACCCCCTAAATGGCCCATCTCAATACCGGAAGATTGCCAAATTCCAGTAATAATGGCCACACAGGTACAAAATGCACTCACTCTCTAAAGCCAAGAATACAGCATCCATGGGACCAGATGACATCCCGGGCTGTGTACTACATGAACTACAATATGAACTGGCACCTCACCTAAGTGTCATGTTTAATCATAGCCTCACCTCAGGTTTCATGCCTACTGAATGGCGCAGAGCTACAGTTATCCCAATCCACAAGGGGGGATCCACCTTGGATCCCAGAAACTACCATCCCATCAGTCTGACAAGCCTTATCTGCAAGGCCATGGGGCGTATTATCATGGAACTTATAAACAAAGACATTGGCAACCTTCAAACACTGGACCCCACCCAGTTTGGGTTTGTGAAGGGCCGATCCTGTCTCCTGAACCTGATTGACTTCTTTGAATCAATCTCCAGAGCCATGGACAAGGGTAAGGTGGTCCACACAGCCTATCTAGACCTTGCCAAGGCCTTTGACACCATTCCCCACTCTGGAATCATAGATAAACTTACTAAGTTGGGCATTAATCCCTATGTCACCCAATGGGTTGCTAAATGGCTTACTGATAGAACCCACACTGTAAAAGTAGCCGACTCCAAATCTAGCTCCAGACAAGTGACAAGTGGAGTACCTCAGGGTTCAGTCCTGGGGTCGCTCTTGTTTGGCATCTACTTCTCTGAAGTACAGGTCAACACTAAGGGACTCTGGCTAACAAAGTTTTCAGATGACTGCAAACTGGGAGCCATTATTGAATCCCCAAATGATGTGGATACTCTACAAAAGGGCCTTACAGAAACAGATGCTTGGTGCCAGAGCCATGGGCTCAAGCTCAATGCCAAGAAATGTATTGTTATCCCCTTTGGGAAAAAACATGTATCCATGAATTACCATATAGGTGGCAGTACACTAAACACAGAAAGTGTGATAAGAGACTTAGGGACACAGGTGGACAGTGGTCTCACATTCGATAACCACATCGCCACAACAGTCAGGAAATCCTTCTATGTGGCACACCTCATCACGAAGGGCTTTTCATCCAGAAAAAAAGAGGTCATTATCCCACTGTACTCATCCCTCATTAGACCCATTATAGAATACAATGCCCCATTTGGTATGTACCTCTCAAGACATCTGCAACAACTGGAAAGGCCTCAGAAATACCTCACTAAAAGAATCACAGGCCTAAAGCAGATGCCTTATGCTGACTGCCTTAAAATACTCCAGCTATACTCTGTCGCATATCGTCTACTCAGAGGCGATCTCTGCTTAACATACAAGGCCATGTCAAACCCAGAGCTGTTGGACATGCTACACTTAAAGAAATCCCAATCCCTCAGAGCTACACGCTCCAGGGATCTAAACCTTGTCATCACAATAAACAAAACATGCTGGAGGGATAGGTTCCTGACCCAGAGACTCCCTAGACTCTGGAATAGATTGCCCATACATGTCAAGCAGAGTGCCTCTTTGGACCTCTTCAAGAGGAACCTTGACGATTGGATGGGAGAAAGGAAATTCACCCCAGGGATGATGTCAGTCGCCCTGCTAGACAGGGGTCCAGGAAAGTAAATAATGTGGGAAGAAATAGCCAGGGAATTGTTATGGCTAGGTTTGTATAGGCCCTAGGGTTGATAGCATAGTACCAACCTATGAACCTATGAACCTATGAACCTATGTTGAAGTCTCTAAATTTGAGTATAACAGGATTACTCATAATGGTGATGAAAAGAGCTATACAAACAAGATTTACTCACACCTGGACAAATTAATTAGATCAGCAGGCCCGACAACATTCAAGCAAATGGGGAGTAAGGTTAAAAGCAAAACAAAGTGGCGATCTTCAAATGTTAATAAACTATGTAATAACAGGAAGAAACTCTTAGACTATATACCACAACAACCTACACATTAAGGAGATCATCAAACAGCTAGACAAAAAGCTAGAAAAGGACATAAGAAAGACAAATGTATTCCACAAACTCAGGGTAGTTACCAAAGCTCAACGCAACTACAAATCCTTCTTCGGTTATTTCAGAAAAATATGAAATCATACCTAACATTGCTACAAGCATATTCATAATATTACAACCTTCTGTATTCCAGTAGTGGATAGTGCCAACCTACTGGTACATAAATTTAGTGCCAGCTTCACTCTAGAGATTCCAAGCCTGCTTATATGGACTAAGTCACCAATAATCATGAGGAAATAGTCCCAAAGCTACTCTGCAAAATGAAGAGTACCCACAGGGCCTGACAACATGCTGGGTTGCCCAAATAATAGCACTAAGTAGGCATTGGTGGGGCCACTCCTGAACTTCTTCAACTTGAGCCTAGCAATTGGCTTTGTCCCACAGAAGTAATGCATAGCTGTTGTGATGCCATTTCATAAGGGTGGCTCCTTCACTGACCCCAGGAATTACAGACCTATCAGCCTGATGAGTCCCATATGCAAAGTCATATAATTAAGAATGATATCAAATATCTTAGCAGACTCAGCCCCTGCCAGTTTGGCTTTAAGGGTAGATCCTGTCTGTTGAATCTTGTGAACTTCTTTGAGTAGGTTATTCAGGCTGTAGACCATGGACAAGCTGTCTACACAGCATACCTTGACCTCACCAAAGCATTTCATACCGTACCACATGCAAATATAATAAACAAATTGAAGGAGCTCTAAATTGAGCCATATGTGGTTAGGTGGATAGATAACTGGATTATGGACAGGACTCACATAGTGTCCTCTGAGAACATGAAAGTGACTACTGGAGTCCATCAAGGATCTGTGCTAAAACCTCTCGTGTTCTCTATATACTTCCCAGATTTTCACTTACCAAACAAAGATCTCTGGTGAACAAAGTTTTCAGATGATTATAAGTCAAAAGTCATCACTGAGTCTCCCTCTGACGTACAGCTATTGCACCACCAGCTAACCCTCATCAATAGCTTGTTTGCTAAAAATTGGCTCCAACTCAATGCCAAGAAGGGCAACATTGTAGAATTTGGTAAGCACCTCCTAAGTGCAACATATAGCATAGCTAACCCATCAATTCAAAACAAAAAGATTGTGAGAGACCTAGAACCTTGGATAGACAGCTCTCTCAAGTTTGTCCATCACTTTGCTGCAGTGGTTAGGAAATCCTTTTATCCTGCACAGCTCATAATAAAATATATTTCCTCCAGGTTAAAAGAAGTTCTCACCTCCTTTAATATAATACTGATTAGACTCATCTTTGAATACAACACCTCCTTTAGGACATAGCTTATTAAGCATATTAAGGCTTAAAAGATCTGAACTATTAAGAAAGACTCAAGGCTTTATCCCTGTGCTCAGTTTCATGTAGACTACATAAGGGTGATCTGCTCATTGCTTACAGGGCTGTAAGGTATCTGATAGTCCACGACTTCTTATACCTCAATAAATCCAACAGTCCAGTTAAAACTAGGGCCAGAGATCTAAATAATCCCCAACAAATAACGCAAATAGGAGGGATACATTTGACACTATGTGCCTAATCCTCTGGAATAGGCTCCCTCTGAAAGATTAGCAGTGTGATACACTGTCTGACTTTAAAAAGGAGGTGGCCAACTGGATGGATATTCATAAACTAACCCCTGGTATGACTGGCCTGGCCATCCTTGAAAAGAGAGGCTAGGCCTAAGGGTGGGTATTGCCATGGTGGAAGTAGCTGCATTGATCAGGTGCCTTGTAACCAGTGATCCTATGATCCTATTCTTGAGCTATGATTCCCTTTAGCATAGCAAAGAGTTTCCTGTGATAATAGTAACTCCTAAGGACTGTGCATATATGGCCATGGCAATCACTCTGAGTTTATCAAATACAGAGGGGGACTGGCCCTCTGTTTTTGGGCTGATGGACGCAAAGGTCTACATACTAAGAAAACACTATCTATTGATTCTGTGGTTACCAAATAATAATGGTGCCATATGTTTTTGCTTTATATTTGAATTATTGGTTTTTTTATGTTTAGGTAAAGGACTTATTTAGGTATAACTGCACTGCTTTGCTATAAAGTGTTTTGGCAACCATTTGAAATGTCCACTGGAATGAATCCTGAAACACCGAGAATGAATGACCATAAAACGGGCTTACATATATTAAGTCTGAGATGCCCATATACTGGAATATTCCCTGAGTTGTGGTGATTTTAGAGTTGGTATATATAAGCTCATGGAGTGCGGGGTGCTTGCTCTGTACATCAGGGGATGCAGGGAGACAAGACCCCTGCAAAAAGACGTTTAGAAGAATAGATCAATGTTTGAAATTTGCACTTCTCCCTAGTTTTCAATCTTTTTTTTCACCTTGTCATACAGTTCAAGGGTCAACATTTCAGTAGGGAGCC
The DNA here is from genome assembly GCF_019279795.1 of Protopterus annectens. Lineage (NCBI taxonomy): Eukaryota > Metazoa > Chordata > Ceratodontiformes > Protopteridae > Protopterus > Protopterus annectens. Next base: position 954,746,712 of record NC_056737.1, read on the forward strand.
CAGCTTTTTTTGATTGTTTTTAAATCATCTGAAACTAATCCGTGGAACATATAACTTTCAGGGATTCAGGTAAACTTTCTAGGGAATTTGCAACATAAATGACACTAGACGCTGGAATAAATAGTTATCCCACATCAGGAAATGATATTTGCAAATGAATGTGCAACAATCCCTTGTCATGCTAGTGAGGGAGATACCAGCAACTGCATACAGTAAATCAGTTCTTTTGGCATTCTTCTAAATTATTTACATAAAGCAAAGAAGAGTGGTAATGATACCGCCATCTTACCCTAGGGCATTGTCAATTGCCTGGTGCAAATCTCTAGCTCGCATCTCCATTACAGGCTTCACCTCCCCATAAATAGGTGATGATGTGATTACATCCTAGTATGTCAAACACTGTAAATTCCTCAGGATTTATGACATTACAAAGGTTCTAAAGACTCTAACTTCTGACAAATATAAATACAATATGGTAGTTGTACATACAGGAGTGAAAAACATGAGGTGTAAAATCTTGAAGGACATGCAAGGAGTTATGGTTACTTATACTTCATGTTACAAATGCAGCTAAGACACAAGTCTTGAATGTAATCCTTCATTTACTTCAAGTGATGCCTACGTGCAAATAAAAGACACTTGGTTTTGATAACTGATCACATATGTGTGGTCACTCCATGGGGATCCAGTAGGTGTCAGCATAGGGTGAGATGCTCAATAGTCCAACTTGCTTCACTAAGGATGTCATACACCTCTCATTTCAAAACGTTTGCATACTGGCTTAACCCTTTGCTGTCCAAGTGCCTCTTTTACACAAAGTTCAGTTGATGGAAATTCCAACATAATTAATATGTCAGCCCCAGAATCAGGTCACATTAATTAGACTGTCCTCAGTGTAAGGTGTCTAAATAATAAATTGCTGGGTCACAAGGCTCTGCTACATTTGGAATGTATCCATCTCTGTATAGTTACTGAGACTTGCTTTAAATACCAAAAGACCACTCCCTGTATACCTGAGTTTTGCACTTTTCATGTCTTCTTATTTGTCAAGGAGCATGTTACCTCCTGGCCGAACCCTAGCGATCCACAGACTGAACTGAATTTAGCCTGGGGTGTTTCCTTTACCCATCCTTCCACCTACTCTTATTAGGATGAAAAAGGCATTGTTGCACTACTTATTGTCATAGACCCCTATCAGTCTTTCCTCTCCATTTTGCCACTTGTCTCGCTCTCCAGGTACCCTACAATGTTATCTATTGCACCTCTGACATTCCCCTATCCAGACTACATCACTTGCTTTACAATTTATAACCCCAACTGTCTGGCAGAGTCCTGATGCCAACTTTTAATCTCTCAATACTTTCCTTAGCATGTTGTCATGCTGTTTTATACTGTCACTTTATCCTTCTGTCTATTCATTACAGATACTTTGCTTATTTTTCATACGTCAGGGACCCTCCAACCCTACTCAGATCCACTACTCGGAAATAAGAATATGCAATCTACTAAATGACAATAGGAATAAATTCATTTATATCACTAGGAAACACATTTTTTTAAATCCATATCCCTACAGAGGTTACCAATCCCCATCCCAAAATTAAGGCTCTTCTTTCAAAACTCCACAATTTCCAACTAAAACGTATATATACAGTCGATATTCAGTCAAAACTGGGAACACGTCAATCCATCCCTCAGTTAGAGAACCCCAACACCTATCATATCAGAAACAGAGACCTTAACATTGATTGTCTTAATGCATGTGGTCTTTATAATAAAGGAACCAGTCTTGAAGCAAAGCTAGTAACAGAAAATCTCCATATTCTTGTTATATCAGTAATCTTGTTGAAGAATGATTGCTGCTCCACCACACACTTTTATACAGGACAACTACTATATATAAAATGATAACAGACCAGGCCCTAGATGTGGTGGTGGTGCTTCAGTTCTAATCAATTACAATTGTGAATTGCACTAATTCACATGCTATAGATGACAGGAGTCCCAAGTGGGTACTCTCAGACATCATAACAGGTGGGCATACTCACACCGATTGTAGCAGTTTATATCCCCCACCCTCTTCTTTCTGTATTTTGCACGGATCTCTATAACATACATTCCCTAAAGTTGTACATAACAAGACAGTTATTCTTGGTCATTTCAATATCAATGTTATTCAAAAAGAATCTCTGCCTCTGAATAAAATGTTTCAACAATTTAGCCTGGATCAAATAATATAGGCTCCTAATCAAATCAATGCAAGAACTGGATCTTGCTCCGTACTTGACGTAATAATAGCTAATATATAAAATAGGTACCTTTACACTGAAATACTGCCCAGTGCTTTGAGTGACCACTCACCCAGTAAATACATTCAGTCATTCAGAACATATAAAAAATTCTTAAATAATTGAAGGAATATCTTTTCCTAATAATACACTTCCAAATCTCAACACCTTGTTCATTTCTGTGGATTGGACTTTCTTTTATGCCATGTCTTAACCCTCCTCATCCACCTCTGCTTTAGAATTTTTTAATACAAAACTGATCACAATTGAGGGTACACTTTACCCCTTTAATAAAAAAAAGGCTTAGATCACAGTGTTGCCCCATAATTTTCTGTGGATATTAAAAAAAAAATTAAAGCTAGAGATTCAGCCTGGAAGAAATGGAAAAGGACCCCCAATAATACAGAGCTACACCAAATTCTTCTGAGCTTAAGGAAAAAAACAAGATTCACAATAAATACTGCAAAATCCCTGTACCTTATAGGAAAACATGAAGCAAACTAGTGTAAAGCAGTTTTGGAAAGAAAGAAAATGCTTAACAGGGACATTAAATAACTCAGCTACCAAAAATTAACCAATAACTTTAAATCATTTTACTTTGCAAATGATCATGCCCTCTTTTTGCAGTCCACCATAACTGACATAAATAAAGGTTTTTTAACAATTTGCTCCTCACCAACAAAGAGCAAGAACCTCCACCCCTTATCTATATCATCTAACCTCTTACACAACATCCTTTCACTTCTCCAAAGTTTCAGTAAAATAGACTATATCCTTACCTCTCAAGTTCAACAATTCTGGATCTAACTCTAGCAATCTTCATCCCACCTTCTTAAGGCTTGTAGCTGAAAAAAAATTGCTATCCCCCTTACTCATATCTTTAACCTCTCTCTCTCACCTCAGGCACTATCCCACTATCATTCAAGCACTCAGTTATGATCCCCATTTAAAGTCACTTCTCCTAAAGGGCTGAAGGATTCTAGAATTCTACACCTATTTCTACCCTGTGCTGTATTAGCAAAATAGTTGAAAATGTTTTATACAAGCAACTAATTAAGCACATTAACAGCTATAGTGTATTATGTGATGCACAGCATGGCTTTGATAATACCTTTAGTACCTTTACTGCTGTGATAGTGGCCATTAATACATTTTTTTAACCTGAATGATGAACTTGTTACTGCAGGTACCATTGTTAACATGGCGAGGGCTTTTGAAATGGTCATCCATTTCTTTCTTCTCAACAAACCCAAAAGAATCAACTTTGGAGATAACACTATTTGTTGGTTTTGCAGCTATCTAAAACACAGAAACTTCCAAGACTATAGCAATGTCTCATCCTTCATTGCTGGTAAACTTAATACAGGTATATCACAAGTGGCTGTACTAGGTCCTCTTTTCTTCTCTCTCTCTCTGTTAATGATCCCACCCTAGAATTATCAAATTTTAAATTAATAATGCATGCAGATTATATGCTGATCCTGCAATCTAGTACTAACCAGCGTGACCTGCAAACCAAGTTGCAGGACTATTTCACCCAGTTATGCACATGGCTCACTGCTAACAAACTACTAATTAACCCCAAGAAAACCTTTACCAAGAAATTACTCACTATTCCTCCTATTCTCTTAACAAATCTTAATGGGAACAGAATGCCTAATGTCACTGAAAAGAGTTAACAAAATATGCAGATGACTCCATGCTCATTTGCACATCTGATAACATGGCACACCTCTAAAAAATTACTCAGGAAGCTTTAACAGCAACTGAAACATGGTTTTGTAACTCATAACTCATGGTCAACCCTAAAAAAAAAAAATCAAACTTCTACTTTTTTCCTCAAATCCCTGTCCCATGATAAAACAAAATTTAAAGTGGGTGGCACAGTGTTGCAATGATTAGTGTTGTCACCTCACAGCAAGAGGATCTCTGGTTTGATTCTCAGCTGTGGTGCCTTCTGTGTAGAGTCTTCATGTCCTCTCTGCATTTGTGTGGGTTTCCTCCTGGTGCCCAGATTTCCTCCCATATTCCAAACACATGCATATGAAGCATTTCTTCCCAGTCATCCTCTGAAAATGGGCTCCATCTCAGTCAGAATTTTCCAGTAAGCAAATATTAAATAAATAAAAATAAAAAAAATAAAAGTCCTCTCTCTTAATAATGTAACCATTGAAGTCACTTCTCACAGCAAATTATTAGAGATGATATTGGATGCTAATCTTAAATTCAACCTGCATATACAAAATTGCATAAGAAAAACTCATAAAAAATTAGGGGTGCTTTACAGAGCCAGAAACCTTCTCATAATGATGCAACTAAACCCTGCTTTTTTTCTCACTTTTTACTGCAATTCTTGTTTGTATTAGAGCAACTTACCTTTAATTTCTCTATAAACTGGCAACAATTTCTCTATTATATCATCATCATATAATTTGTATTTATTCTTAACCAATGTTTTCATATTATGTCTAAGTTGGTACAATTACTTAAACTGCATTTGTTTTTTTTTTTTTTTTTTTTGCATTATCTTTAAAGACAGTAAAAGCATTATTCTTAAAACATTTTGCAATACTTTGGAGCTTTTCTCCCTGGGCCTGTTCTGAAAAAGGGCAACCCAGTCAAATGAAGCTATATTACAAAATCAATCACCTCCTTTTATCTGCTGCTCACAGAGCCATTGCTAAAAATATTTTAATACCCAGGTTTGAATAAAGTCTTCCATTTCTCATTATGCATTCAGCCCACAATACTCACAGAATACAGACCGCTGAGAATAAGATCTGCAGATTTGTTATCTTGGCAGACTTAAAGATACACCATTGTAATTTGCTAACAAATTACAAATGGGTTTCAATGTCAAATAGGGACACTTTTCTTCCATGGAGTCACATTTACAAGGTGTTAAAACATGGTCACAGTCAAACTTTAAAAGTGAAACTACCTTTACAAGACAACCCTTATGTACCCAGAAGTGCAGAGGACAAAGTTCTCTCTCTACTACTCCCTTAATTTAAAAATGTAGGTGGGACAGCCTTGTCTAGATTGGGACTTGCTACCTGGGACCACCTGCATACAGACATCAAAAATCCAGAAATCATTAAAAGCTTCAAAGATGCACTTGAAGAGCATCTCTTTTCTGAATCTACCTGAAACTGCTACCATGACAATGGTTAGGTAACTTACCTTTTCATATCATGAGTACTATTATACATTTAATACATTTTTTCAGCCTCTTAATGTAGCTTACTTTGCAATACAGGAGTATATGTATTATATGTATGGTTGTACTGTATTTCATGCATATTTTAGTTTGCATTTCGTATAGATTTTTTCCCCAATGCACTCTGGATCTTTAAATCATTTAATCATACTTTAACTGCATTCAGTCTTACTATTATGTTTTAATTTTGGAATGCACTCATTTTGTTTATAATATTGTTGATTGAAAGACTGTGATGTATTTTCTGCTCTTTGAGCTTGGGTCAAAGCTCAAAAAGGGTCAATAGACCAGTCCCCCTACTCAGTGAACAAATAGCAAGTGTATAAATAAACTCACTGATTTACAAATCACTCTAAACAGGATTAATTATCACCTACTGACCTGTTAAGGAACAGACCCTTAGCTAGCCATTCTGATTCCCTAAGCTATTCCAAAGAAAAGAAATACAAAGTCTTCTTATAATTAACAAAAAAAAACCTCCGAAAAGGTCCATTTGTACTTTAGTTAAGGATAAAAAAGAGTTTTTTCTCTATTTTAAATTGTGACGGTACATTTGGCTTGCTGCAGATTACATCACACATATTCTGAAATCAAATGCAGTATCTGCGTTCATTTCTGAATGCTGATGCTACACTATTGTCCAATCAGCATGTGCCAATCATACCCCCAACACCCTGCACCTGAGCAGGCTGAACCTTTACCCCACCCTAGCCACTTCTCCCAGAACACCTTCATTGTCCCGTGATGACTATGTGAGATTCTTTAGTGTTCTACATGATCTCTCCATGAGCAAAAACTCCAACATTTTGGGTGACTTTAACTACCCTTCAATAAACCAGGGCACCTATACCTCCGACATAAGATTTGTCCAAAAATTCCTGGACTTAATAAAAAAAAAAACCTTTAGTAGTTGGAAAATAAACATACTAAAGGATACATCATTCTCAATCTGATTCTTACAAATATGGCTGCTTCTAGCACTACTCCTCTGGTGTTTCCTTCCCCAGTGTCAGACTTAAACTTGTGATCTTCTTCTTTAAGCTCCCAAAAGGACCTACAGCAAATCCTTCTGAATTTAAAGACAATAAATATGCCTAACTCATGCTGCCTATAACAAAATATCAAAATTAATTTATGACTAAAGCACAACTGATCTTGACAGAGCAGCAACTTTCTCAACACCCATTTAGAAAAATATATAGAGCTAGTAGGCCCTACCAAAACCTGGTTTCAGGAAATTCAAAAATAAACCACCCTGGTGGTCAACTACCATAATTACACGCTATAGCAGAAGAAAGAAACTCCTTAAATTGTACAGAAGATCCATATTCCCTTTTCTCAAGGAACATATCAAAACTATTACCAATAAACTGAAAATCAATATCAGCACCACTAATGAAGTGTATGATCTTAGATTGGCATGTAAAGGCAAAGATAATTATAAATCCTTCTTTAGCTATGGTAGGAATATTAATGCATTACTTTGAATGTCTTTAAAATATGACCTCCTATACTAAACCAATAGATGTTACCAACATGGCTCCCTATTGAAGACCAAAAACCAAGGAAAAGCGCAAATCTTGAAGCTCGTTTTTCTCCTTTAAAAAATTCTTGGATGACAAGCCCCCCCCAGACGTATATATATATATATATATATATATATATATATATATATATATATATATATATTATCATCATCATCTTCTTCTTTCAGCTGTTCCCATTAGGGGTCTCCACAGCAGATCATCCGTTTCCATTTCTTCCTGTCCTCTGCATCTTGCTCTTTCACACTAATCACCTGCATGTCCTCTCTCACCACATCCATAAACCTTATCTTAGGCCTTCTTCTTTTCCTGTTACCTGGTAGCTTCATCCTTAGCATCTTTTTCCCAATATACTCAGAATCCCTCTTCAGCACATGTCCAAACCAATGTAATCTTGCCTCTCTGGCTTTGTCTCCAAACCTTCCAACCTGGGCTGACCCTCTAATATACTTATTCCTAATCCTGTCAGCCCTCGTCACACCCAGTGCAAATCTTAACATCTTTAACTCTGCCATATCCAGCTCTAACTCCTGCCTTTTTGTCAATGCCACTGTCTCCAACCCATATAACATAGCTGGTCTCACTACCCTCTTGCAGACCTTCCCTTTCACTCTTACTGGTACTTGTCTGTCACAAATCACTCCTGACACTCTTCTCCACCCACTCCATCCTGCTTGTACTATCTTCTTCACATCTCTTCCACACTCACCATTACTCTGAACTAGTAATCCCAAGTATTTAAACTCATCCACCTTTGCCACCTCTACTCCTTGCATCCTCACCATTCCTCTATCCTCCCTCTCATGCGCACATATATATTCTGTCTTAGTCCTGTTGACCTTCATTCCTCTTCTCTCTAGAGCATATCTCCATATCTCCGGGGTCTCCTCCACCTGTTCCCTACTCTCACTACAAATCACAATGTCATCTGCAAACATCATAGTCCACGGGGACTCCTGTCTGATATCGTCTGTCCACCAAAACTGCCATACCTCAGAGAAAATGGAATATTCCAAGAAATGGACATTTTGGACTTAGCATGTGTAAGTTTGTTCTTTTGGTCATTCAGTTGCTCCAGTGGGTCCCAACATTTCAAATGTTTACTGCCAATGTCCTTGCAAAATACCATTACAACCTCACCACAGATACTTTTGCACAAAGCCATGAAATACTCAAATCCTTTATTTCTTCAGTTATCTGTAAAGAATATGTATTGAAAGTGTTAATCAAGACCAAAAAAATACTTCCCTTATTGGCCCTGACAATATACCTGGCTACTTAAATAATAGTGTTAATCTTACCCTTGTAGGCCCACTCTTTAAAGTGTTGAACCAAAGTTTAGCAGCTGGTTTGTCTGTCATGAGTAGCAAACTGCAATCCTGATGTCCCTTCATAAAGATGACCTTAGAACTGACTCAGATAATTAGAGACTTGTCAGTCTACCACCCTTATCTGCAATGCCATGGAAAATGTTATAACCAAACTAACACAAAATCAAGAATCTTGTTTGACTTGACCCCCAGCAGTTTGTCTTTGTGAAGGATAGATCCTGTCTACTGAATCTGATAAATTTCTTTGAAAGGGTTAAGGGGGTTGTAGACAATAGCCATGCAGTGTGCATGGTATATCTTGACTTGATCAAGGTCTTTGACACCATTTCCTTAATTGGCATCATACAAGAGCTAAATGCATTGAAAACTGGCCCATATGTGCAATGATGGGTAGAAAATTGGCTAAATAATAGAATCTACACAAGGTGAGTTGCAGGTGTCTCATCAGAAGGTATGAAAGCATCAAGCAGTATTCCTCAAGATTTAGTACAGGGACCTCTCCTTTTCAGCCTTCACATCTTCAGATCTTTAGCCAGAGACTCAAGACTTCTGGCTAATAAAGGTTACAGATGACTGAAAATTGGGGGTTGCTGTTAAGTACCCTCTGACATTCAAACCCTCCAGACTGAACTCTCCCTAGTTAACTCTTGATATAACAAAATGGGATCAAACTAAATGATACAAAGTATAGTATTTGTCATTTTGGTAGACTGTCACTACCCTCATCATATTGTAAAGACATTGCACACTAAATTCAAACTCATATTTATTTAACTGCTTGAACCCAAGTACTGCACATATCAAACAATGAAGAAATGTAATAACCAACAACATAGATAATCAATAAAAGACAACATCAAACAGATATATTTTTAGAGCACTTTTAAAACCTGCAGTTTTATGCATTTCCTGAAGCCAGCCCAGAAGATGAGTCCATAACGCAAGTCCTTGGTAACTAAACGAGTGAAAACTAGAAGAATCCAGATTATAAAGTGGAATGCAAGGAAGATTCTGTAAGCTAGAACAGAGTGAACAAGAAGAGGTGTAGATATGTAAAAGATTGTTCAAATATGGTGGCCCATGTTTATGTAGAGAAAGATACACAATGAGAAGAAGAATGATAGACATAATATGATATCTGGCTGCAAGGCAATCCAAAATATGCAAAACTGGTGTACTGTGATGATGTCTTGAAACACCAGACAATAGATGTGCAGCAGAATTTTGGACAAGTTGCAAACATGTAAACTTAGAATCAGGAAGATCTGCAAGCAAATAATTACAGTAGGCTAAATATGAAGAAATCAAAGCATGGACCACAGCAGAAAGTTCATTGGTAGGAATAAGGTTCTTGATCAAAGAGATATTCTGAAGATGGAAACAAGATACTTATCAACTGCTGAGATATGGTCTTTAAGTGTCAGTAGGTCATCAATAGCTACAAGAAGATTGTGCATCTTAGACACAAATTATAGTTTTTTGACATAAGGGAGGAGGTTGGCATAATGGTTAAGGTGTTTACCTTACAGACACAAGGTGCAGGGTTTGATTCTCACTTGGGGTAATTGGCTAGGCTTAAAATGGCCCACAAGGACAGCTAGCCTAGTACTAAACTATGAACCTATAAACTGAATGTCAGACATCAACAATGGAAGGGAAGAGTTCCTCAAGGTAGCATGATTACCCATTGCTACCATTTTAGCAATATTGAGATTAAGCCTGTTACTGACAATCAGATCATGGATAAGATCCAAGTCAAATGAAAAGAAATTAAGGTATGACAGTGAATGCTGAGGGAATGAGAGGTAAAGCTGTATGTCATCAGCATAGCAATGATATTGCATATATCTTGGGTGAAGACTATCTCCTAGCAGCATAAGATGGATAGTAAATAATAGTAGACCAAGAACAGCTCTCTGTTGAATCCCACAGTCCAGAGGATAAGCAGAGGAACAATTCACACCAGACACAACACTCTGAGTGTGATCTGTCAAGTAAGACTCAAACTAATTTAGGACAACACCAAAAAAAAAAAACACAGTAATGCACTAGCCTTTCTAAAAGAATAGAATGGTGCTCTGAGTTGAAGTCTAAAGGACCAAATCAGAGTAGTTATCTTGGTTTCTTGCAACCAGAAGATGATTAAATACTCTAGTAGGAGGCATCTCAGTGCCTTTTTGTGCCCTAAAACCAGTCTGGAATGGATCTAAGATGGCATCATCAAGTGAAAATGACTCTTGTTGAAGACAAATCCAAACACACAGCAACATGAAATCTCCCAAAAATATACCAGGAGGCAGTCACTGGAAACAAACTCCAACTTTTAATGGTGGTTCTGGTACCTAGGCAAACAGCCTTCAATGAATAACATAAGCCACTAGCCATTCCCATTTTATGTGAAATCTATTACAAGAACCTGCTTAAACACGCATACCCTTAAAAAGGGGTAAAATATTTTTCCATGTAAAATAAGTTGCAAAACATCATATATAAATATTATAACTTATACATTTAAAGTCACATCTAGATTCATTCCTTTAGATTTTAAAGTGTTATAATTTAGAATGAACCTACTTTTCATTTTAAACAAATTAGCTAAAAAATGAGATGATTGTTTAATTGGAGCAGTTTGACATAACATGGGAATGTTTGGAGGCTTATGTTATCCTTGATAGCTGTTTGCCAAGGTACCAGAAGCACCATTAAAAGTTGGAGTTTGTTTTTGGTGACTGCCTCCTGAGTGTATTTCTTGTTGAAGACAGATTACTTTCTCAAGAACTGTTTTCAAGAAGGGAAGGTTAGAGATTGGACAATAGTGGTTGAGGTCATCAGAATCCAATCCTGTCTTTTTAAGGACTGGGTCACCAATGCTTCTTTCAAGAATGTAGAAAACACACCAAGCCTAAGAGAGGTAGAGATAATTTCAAAAATGTATTGACCAAAAACCCTGAAGGATGCCACCACACACTGAGAGGGACATGGGTCCAAGAACAGGTAGTACTATGCATAGTGAGATCAAGTTGTTTGGGTCTTTAATGTCAGGAATTGTGAACTCTTCTCAAGTATATGATAAAGGATTCTCCCTGTGACCAGGATAAGAAGCAGATAAGAAAGAAGACTTAGCCAAAGAGGCTCACATAGAAAAGATTTTAGTGGAAAAATAGTTAGCAGCCAGTTCACAATCTTCAACAAAAAAGAGTGCATGGTATCCAAACGAACAGGGTTAGAAAGGTAATCCACCTATTTAAAAAGAGCAGCTGTCTGGTTTGTAGTCTGTAAGACATGAAAAATAAGTTGATTTAGCATTTCTAACTTCCAAATGATAATGAACAAAGTGGTTGTCAATAATGAGTTTATACTCCAAGGCACCTGTTTGATGACACCTGCTCTGTAATCTGCAAGTGGCCTTCTTTAAAGTGGTACGAGATGGATTTAACCAGGGATTTCATGTAGCAAGGCTTATAGGATGGAGCTGAGCTGGAGCAAGTGAGTCAAGGAAAGATGGTAACAAAGAATTATAGGTAGTAAGTTCATCCAGCCTATCACATAAACAAATTGGAAATACATAAAAAAAACAAAAAGAAAGAATCAGTAAAAATAGCAGAGGTCCTTTGACATGAAACTCCAAGAATATGAGGAACAGGTGATATAATGTTAAAACTGATAATAGAATGATCACACCATGTCACTGGGCATGTCAAAAAATTTGATATAGAGACTTCAAGATGAAAACAAGTTTGAGGACATGGCCTTGAAGGTGTATTGAAGAATCAGTCTGCTGCTTGAGGTCAAATCCATTCTGGATGGATAAAATCTCTTGAACAAAAACAATAGATGTGTCATTAGTTCTAATGTTGAATTCACCAACAATTAGCCAACATGAATGTGTTAACACATGAAGTAAAAAAAAAATCAAGCAATTCTTGTAAAATAGTTGATAGTTGCCTGGAGGACAATATATAACATGGCATCTGAATGAGAAACATTATCCTAAAGCAAATTCGAATTAATTGCATAACCCTGTCATAGTATGACTACATTTCAAACTATTACAATGGGTAATGCTGTTATCACTTCCTATGTGAATGTGTCTAATACAGTGAAATCTTGAACCCAGCTGGAACAATTGCACAAAGGATAAGACCACAGTTTTCATTAAGCCATGCTTCTGTAACAAAAGCTAATTCTTATTTGCGTATTATGTCCGATAAATCAGTCTTGTTTGCAATAGAATGTGCATTAAAATAAACAGCATGCTCTGAAGGGTTATTAACAAATGTATTAAACAGAGAAAGAGATGTTATTAACAAATGTACTAAATAGAGAAACAAATGTTATAATGCATTGCCTGGGAACAGGTCTATGGCAAGTTGAATTACTCCTCCGGATTATTTCAGGAAAAGGACCGGAGTCAATGTGAGAATTTAAACAATTGAAAAGATGATAATAACCTGCCTTATTTCTTCTACCAAATTTATGACAATAGGCTATAGTAGTAGAAGAAGGCAAAGATTTAATAAAAGGACATAAAGGTAAAAGCTGATCTACGCAATATTAAATAGTCCTAATAAAGAAAAAAGTTTTAATACATTACCATGTATTAACTTATTAAAACCATCTTATACAAATCAAAATAGCATATTTAATTAATAAAAGTAAATCAACTTGAAATTCAGGAAGAAAATGTTAAAATTAGTAGCTGAGTCCAAAAAATAAAATTGAAAAATAAGAACAGAAACCAACAAACAAAATCCAAAACTCAGCAAAGAACATTTCTGGTGTCTAATTTGTCTACCTGTTCAACCATTCAACTGTAGTCCATAACAATAATATGAAAATGTATAATGTTTAGGGAAATATCTTCAAACCATATCAAACATATAGAAAATATAAGATCCAAAAATAATCTGTAACAGATTGACCAAAATAAGGGTTTAACACTCTTAGAAAATCACCAAGCATAGAAATCTATTTCAGAAAATCCAGTGGAACTGCACATCTAAGGTAGCAACAAACACAGCAGTAAACTGTAGAAGATTTTCCAGAGGCCAAATTCAATGCTGCCCCAAAGTCAGGGGGCCACTATAAGTCTGCTATAGTAGATCCAATGAGACAACAACAACATCCAAATACCCCAGAAAAGCAACATGAGCCTTGGTCAAACACCAGTATGGTAGCTCTGATAAGACAAACAGTTCATCTCAAGATCAAAATGATTATGTACAGTAAGCTAAAGCGTCTTCTGTGTGAAGACATGTGTGAATGGGCGTACCTTCGTTGAAGGTTGTGCGTCAGAGCTGGCAACTCGGTACGTAAAAATCTACTGCCAATCATTAGCGGACCGGAGTTCCGCTGTGGCGACCCCTAACTGGGAAAAAAGCCAAAAGATACAACAACAACAACATCTAACTGCAAGACAAAATGCTTATCAGTGACCAGAACCAAGAACCAGGAGGAAACCACAAGACAGTGCAATCATAGGCACCAACAAATACAACTCCAGCAACCACAACTCCAACGAGACAGTCATCCACCTCCAGTCATTTCGAATCAACTCCAGGACCCTTGGGCAGACAAGACTCCAAACACAAAATTCCTAAAAAGATCAAGGCAGACTGAGGAAGCAACAGGACAAAAAGGTAAGAAAAGTGTTCAATAAATTCAAAAGTTCCAACACTCAACACTAAAACAAGGCCAGACACTAAACTTGCAGCTCAGCAGTGCATTTTGTTTATGCATAGATTACTAACTTTGAGAAAAATAATAGAACGACATTATGCTGGCAGCCAGCCTGCTGCCATGTTCCTTTTTATAGAAACTAGACACAAAAAAACATAGTCAAGAACCTAGGAACTTGTTTTGAAAATTCCATCTCTTCTGTCCATCATGTGATAATGATTGCCAATAAATCATTTTATTTAGCACAGCTAATTGCCAAAGAACTATATTTAAGGTCTTAAGAAGTAATCAGTCCTTATATTCAGCATTAATCAGGACAATTGTTGTGTGCAATGCTCACTTTGTAATATATTGTTCTAAAAGTATCAAACAATTAGAAGGACCACAAAGGTTCCTAAGCATAAAGACCAGAGGCCTAAAATCCTTGAGCCATCAAGAGAGGCTGGAATCTTTATCCATTTATTCAGTGTCTTATGGACCTTTGAGTGGAGATCTCTGTCTTGCTTACCATGCCATTACGGCCTAATTGTTCTGGTTCTCCTATGTCTGTGAAAATCCAATGGATCCACCAGTACTTGAACAAGGAAACAAATTCTTCACCTTTTGATAAATAAAACATGGTGGAAACACAAATTCATAACTCAGCATCTCCCAAACCTCTACAATAAACTTCAAATGCTTGTTAAACCGTGCGACTCACCATCTTCCTTTAATCATAACCTAGATGACTGAATTGGTAGCCACCAATTTACTCCAGTACTGATGGTAAGACCCTCCTCTTGAAATGAAGTGCAGCTTGAGGGAGTGATGTGACAATAAATAAATGGAAATAAGATTTAATGACTTTGAAATATCTATGAATCTGTAAAACGTAGCTAGCAAAGGAAAAAATGATAGTTTGTTTTCGATATTCTAGATGTCTTCCACTCTACACAAATTGTTGGTAGACAAGTTACAGTATAATATGTTATCTGGTAGAGGAAAACATATTACTTTGCATTCTATATTGTAGAAGGTATGTTTTAGTGGCATTGGTATATAAACAAAATAATTAGTACAACTGCTTTCCCTATGAATAAAGAAAATATCATGCAGCATTGCATCCTTGCCTGACTATACTTTAAGGGAGGAGCTCTCCACTTCCTCATATCATGCCATATAAAAACCTTCTAAGGAAAACAGGAGTACTTGGATGGCTTCTTGTACTTTATACATGGACTTAACACAGAGGCATGCCTCACAAACTCTTAGCGCAAGAATTTTGGATAAAGCCAAAAATAATGGAGGGGCAAGGGCCTAAAATCACACACACATTTTAAATATTGTTTATTTATTTATTTTGTTTTGTTTACTGGGGAAGTCTGGCTGCCCATTTTCAGCAGAGGCCTAGGGAGAAAAGTTCCAAGAAATAGTTTCTATACAAAATAGCAAAGGTTAAACTAATTCTAAAGAAAAGTATACAAAAATAATGAAATCCATTAAAACTAAATACACATGAAATAACACACAGAGATATAGATTGGGAGCAGCACAGTGGAACTGGCAATAGCACTGTCGTCTCACAGCAAGAGGTTCCCTGGGTTGAGTCTCGGCTTGGGCACACTCTTAGTGGAGTCTACATGTCTTCCCTGTGTTCATGTGTGTTTCCTCTGGGTGCTCCAGTTTCCTCCCACATTCCAAAGGCATGCATTAGGTGGATTGGACACCCTAAATTGACCACAGATGTGCATGCAATTGTGTGGTGTGGGTGAACTGCCTTGGCAGAGCTAGCCTCCAGGCAGTGTAAACCTTGGCTCTAGATGATTGTCACTGGTGAAGTGACACCTCAACTCCATGTGCAAAAATGGGAAAAAAGGGGTGGTGGATGGATGATATAAAGTGCAATAAGTTCTAAGAAGTGATAGTGGTGTATATTACAATACATCACAGAATCAGGAAATTAATAGTATAAATGCAACAATGTAACTAAGCACTAGAGGGTAGCAAACTTTGGTAATTGAAGTAATGGGATATGTATTTATTTACTGACATTTGATTACCGTGAAAGTCTGACTGGGTAGAAGCCCATTTTCAGTGGAGGCCTGGGGCGAAAAGCTCCAAATTATTACAAAACATTTAAGAACAATAATTTTACAATCTTCAAAAATAAATCTGCAGTTTAAATAGTTAAAACAAATTAGACATAATATAAAACATTGGTTAAGAACTGATATAAAATAAAACAAAAAGATCTGTAGTTTATATAATTAAAACAAATTAGACATAATGTAAAACATTGGTTAAGAATTGATATACGTTATATGACAATCATTTAATATTTTGAGAAATTGTGTTTGTAGAGAAATTAAAGATAAGTGAAGGAGAAAAAAGGTTTATAGTATATTTAGAGAGAAAGCAGGGGAAGATAATGAGATAGCAGCAAAGAAGTCAGTGAAGAAGGGAGAGTAGGGAGGTATAAAGAAAGAAAACATACATGTTCATAGGATCACAGAGGATTACTAGGCTATCGACCTGGAGGTCATTTCAAGACTAGCCATTTCAATCCAATGTGGGGTACCAACTGGAGGTCATTTCAAGCCTAGCTGCTTCATTCCAATATAATGCCATAGAAATGTTAGTCATTACCCAAGATTGCATTTAATAATGACTGCCCTTGTCCAGGACGGATGTGGGGGCTATTCCTGGTAAGAATTTACAGTGTGCCACCCATTTATCCAGGTTCCTATTGAACAGTATCATAGAGGTGCTCTGCTTCACGTCAATAAGTAGCCTAATTCCAAAGATGCGACAGATGCTGGGAGATAAATCTGTCCCTCGCAGATCAGATCAAGAAATGAAAACACTTTCTCTATGTAATGGAACTATTGCAGTACAATAGTCTTAGTAGTACTATTTTATAACTAAAGTAATTTTACAAAGGTGAATTCTTTTGTAACTATGTTTTATGTCCAATATATTTATATATTTATCTTTATTATAGGCTTACATTTAGAGACATCGTTTATTCAGGTTTTGAGCAAAGACAGAGCCAGATTTTAACTAAGAGGTCATTCAGAGTGTTTTTTAAAGATGGGAGGGAGGGTATAGACCTGATGGATACAGGTAAGGAGTTCCAGGCCTTAGCAACCTTGTACAAGTACAGACAATACCCAGCAGATTTGCTAGGTTTGTAGACAGACAAGAGTTTTTGATCACAAGATTGCAATGACTGGGTGGGAACATGGTTGTGTAGAAAGTTTATTAGTGCTGGACTGGCAGATGGAGGATGGATAATTTTATAGGTGTTAAGAAGTTGTGTATATGTTAGTTGATGTGGCAGTTCTAACCACTTTAGGCTTTTCAGTGCTATAAAGTGGTGGGTTCTGAAAGGGGTATGTGCTGCAAATTTAACAAGTTTGTTATAACATTCTTCAGGTTTTAATTTTTGTGAAGCCTGGAGGTTAGAAAGGATTGGAGCACCATAAAGAAGACCAGGGAGGAGACAAGTAGTGGCAAGTGTAATTTTAGTTCCATCGGTGAGAAAGTGTTTGGCTCTGTAAAGCATCCTAGTTTTTTATTAGTTTTTCTTATTCAGTTTTGTATATATTGGCTAAATGTTAGATTATCATCCACTATCACCCCCAATAGTTTGCTATGAGAAGTGACTTCAATGGTTGTATTATTAAGAGAGAAGACTTAAATTTTGTTTTTTCATGAGAGAGGGATTTGGGGAAAAAGTAGTAGTTTGGTCTATGTTAGGTTGAGCATGAGTTGTGAGTTACAAAGTCTTGTTTCAGTGACTGTTAAAGCTTCCTGAGTAATTTTCTGGTGGTGAACCATGTTGTCAGATGTGCACATGAGACTGGAATCATTTTATATTCTATTAGTGTGACCTGTTGTGTGGATGTAGATGGTGTTGGTGAAAATGTTAAAGAGGAGGGCACCAAGGATAGAGGCTTGTGGTACCCCGGTGGTGACTGGGAGGCAAGGAGAGAGAATGGAGTGCCATTTTACTGACTGATACCTATTGGACAGGTAACATTTGAACCACAGTAGGGTGGGCTGGGAGAGACCTAGTGAGGACATTAAGTAGAAGTTTGCTGTGTCAAATGCTTTATTCAAGTCTAGAAATAAGGACGAAACTAGTTTGCCATTATCTCTAGCTTTATTGACAGTATCTATATAGGTTAGAAGGGCAGTGCTAGTACTATGGGAATGATGGAAGCCATGTCGGTAGGGGATAGGAGTTCTTCTTACAGGAGATAGTCTAGCAATTGTTTTCGAATACATTTTCAAGTATTTTGGCAAAGGGAGATAAGACTGGTTTAGTTTTAAAGTTATTAATATCTGTCGAATTTCTTCCTTTGTGCAGAGGGATAATGTTTGACGTCTTCCAGAGCGATGGAACATGGGATTCATGGACTGACCTATTTATAAGGATTAAGACAAGACAAGGCTATTGGCTGTTATTTTTAGGTACTCACTTAGAAGGTCATCAGCTGAAGAAGAACATGGTTTGAGTTTGTTTAAGAGTAGTTTTATTTAGGATGAGAACACAGGTGTGAAGGTGAAAGTGGATGTGGTGATATGTGGCTGTTGGACAGGGTTGGGATTAGATGTTGAGGAATCTTTAGTTAAAGATGCTGCACTATCTATGAAAAAATTAATTGTATTGCAGTTTTGAATGGTGAGTTATTGGGAGAGGGGTTTGGGTTGAATTTTTGGCAGTGATGTAAGAGTTCTTGGATGGATGTCCAAAATCTTGGGGGGGGGGGGGTTAGTATTATTTTGGAAGTTAATATAGTATAGCTTTTGTCTTCATTTATTTTATTTTCAGTACAATTATGAAGGATTCTGAAGTTTTCAAGGTAGGTGTTTTATATTTTTACCTTTCTTTCCATGCTTTTTCTCTATCCTGCATTAGCACTCTACTCTTTTTGGATAGCCAAATTGCTTTATTTGTTTTCAGTCACTTCCTCCTAGGAGGTGCAAGGCTATTAGGATATTTAGAAAAGTCGCATTGCATTAAATTAAAGAGTTGTCTAAAGAGAGGGTTTTTATGAAGTTCCACTTAGATTATAGTGTAGCAATGAACATTTCTGAGTTAAACTTGGAAAGGTTACATGTTGCTTTATAAATATGTTGTTTATCTGGATGTGTGATATGTCTGGCCATATAGATTGGGAGATGATCACTGAAACTGTGATGGAGTATTTGCTAGTGTGTGATGATACTAGGATCCAGTCCAATACAGAATATGTTCTCTTGCTATAATGTGTAGGGATATTAATCAGTTGTGTGAAACTACATAAGTTCATGCTAAATGTAGGGGAGTTAGAGGTTCTGCCCAACCAACTGACATTCACATCACTTAGTAATATTTTTTTTTGTGGAAAGGTTATGGGAATCTAATGTAGGATATCTTCTAGTATAGCTGTATTGTTGCCAGGAGGGATATAAAGGGCAGTAATACATATTTGTTTATAATCATTTATTTTCAGGAAAGCAATAAGAACCTCTGCTGAACTGAATTTTGGTGTTAGTTGATTGTAAGGGGAAATGTGGTAGGTATTGGGAAATATTAAAGCAACACCACCACCTTTCCTCTTTAAACAGTTATTACACATGTATATCTCCTCCTTAAAGGATTTTAGTATATTGGTGAATTATGAATACTTGTTTTTTGAAGAAGATTTTTGCACTAAATTTTGTTTTCTTTTAGTTGAAGTGCAATTAATCAGCCTATATTAGGAATAAAGGTGAAAGGCAATATTAAATAGGTTTGGTGCAATGTGTGGAAACAAAGTATGGATAGGTGGTTGGGACAGAGTAGGAGAGATATTGTGAGATATTATTAAGTCATGGTAGGATGAAAGATGGCACAGTAGTAGTAGAAGAAGAGAGGATAAGCTGTAGAGTACCATAATTAAGTAAGGAATCTGTATTTTATACATGTCAACTAGTGGGGAGGTAGCACTGAATAAGGAAACAAGAAGTTGCAGAGCAGCAGGACAATCAGTGATGGTCGAGTCTGAAAGCTGGAAGAGGTTAGGTAAAGAGCAAAGTATTGTCTGTAAAAGAAGAGAAGTAGGTTGCCTTGGTAAGGCCTTGCCTTGGTATCAAAATCCCGGTACATGTGACAAAATCCCGGTACATGTGAGGCAGAGCACCTCTCTGGCCTTGTTCAAGAGGAATCTTGACCAATGGATGGGAGATTGCAGATATACCCCAGGGATTACTTCAGTGTCACTGCTTGACAGAGGCACAGCAAAATGATAGGCATAGTTTTTATTCAAACTAAAGGGGTGGCAAAAGCCACATAACTATGGGCTAGGCTTATAAATGCCCTTGGGCAGATAGCCTAGTATGAACCTATGAACCTATGAACCTATAATCTTCTTTGGAATGCAAGGAAGAGATGGATATTATAGGATAAATTATATTCATGCTAATTTGTTAGCTAATGAATGAATCATTGCACCTATGTTTTCCATGAGAGGAGTACAGTAAGCACGCTTCAGTAAGACATAAATAGCTAGTTGCGAAGAAATGGTTTAGTAAGTAACAGGAGTAAATCACAAGCATTTGGGTCTCTTTAGCCTGGAGATTCAGAACACTTGCAAATTCTAGAATGCTTAAGATATAATTTGAGGATGGTCACAGAAGGGAAGAGGTTGTTTGTTTGTCTGATGGCAGAAGGGATTCTGTTTTGTAGTTTAAATATGCTTACAGAGCATAATAAAGTCCCCATGTGAGGTACAGGATTTCTGGGATTCTATTAGGTGTTGGCCCTTTGATTGAAGGACTCTGATTTTCAGTTTGTACCATTTTGTTGCATTGCTGTTGACTGGAGTGTTTGAAGGATGGTGTATTATTTTATCTACTGTTTTGAGCTGTGTATATTATATATGGTACTTTGTTTTAGTCAGTTCAGGTTGTGAAGGGGGATGCAGCAGTGGGTTCAGTTTGCAAGGTTACACATTTAGTTATTTTATTATAACACTATTCAGGCTTGTTCATCAGTGTATTCTGAAGATTAGAGAAAACTGTACATACATATAATAGGCTATGAAGTAAAAGGGATGTTGCAGTTACCTTCCTGATGTGGTCAGTAAGATATGACCTGGCTTTACAGAGTAGCCCCAATTTGCTATTTCTTAGACAGTAGCATTGATCTTCTGTTCAAATTTAAGTTTGTCATCTATGGTGACACCCAGTGACTGGGTATGGATGATGTGTTCTAGTCTTGTGTTGCTGGATAAAACTATATTTAGTATAGTTCTAATTGGTGGGAGGTTATTGTATAAATATTGCTCTTATAAACTGAGAAAGATGCTAGAGTAACAGGTTTTATAGTAGCATGCATTTTCTGAATGCTATGACATCTGAAATATATGTCATGTTATTATTTAGTGACATCAATCCTCAATGATTTACCAGAAACTACTATTTTTATTAGTTATAGACCATAATTATGAGAAATTCTGGACAGTTGCGAGATATTCACATAAACCCTGATAGTTTCTTACTCCTGTAAGTGTTGTCAAGTGGAAAATAGGAGAGCCTTCATTAGTTTGGCTAGTGACTGGATGTCTCAGAGGAATGTAATGTGTCTCTGCCAGACTTTAACACAAATGAATTCACCAAGCAATCAGAACTATTACTGAAACACTGTCTATGCTTCAGCTGTTTCATATTAACCCAATTTGCTTAATGTAGGTAGAGTAGAGTTTGTATTGATCGCAATTATAATATTCAGTCATCTAGCACAGTGAGCCCCTTCATTACTGTGTGTGTACAACCAAATAACCTCATGGCGCTTCCCACTTCTCTGTCCTTCCACCTTCCATCTCATGGTACTCCCAGGCCAAAAGCTTTTTATACTTATGAACGCACATCTTCCCTACATCAGTTCCTTTACAACAGTCAGTCACACAACAAGCTGGTAGATATCACCACATAACTCACAATACCTACCAGTGTGAATGTTTCTGCTTTAATGTTGATTGCCTCATACCTGAGCCATAATTTCTTAAAATGTATTACCTATTAAAAATATCTTTGAAAAACTGCTCATAAAATTATTACAGGCTTACACACATTTTTAACAAAACTACTTCACTTTACTTAAACGTTATACAAATCTAAAGCAAGTGACAAGCCTATGGCTAGACTTGTAAGGGCTTGCAGGGCCTCTAGGGCCATTAGCCTAGTAACCTTCTATGAACCTACAAACACAAAAAACTACCCTTACAAATTTTTAATTACAGAAACCAGCTATACTAGAATCAACATTATAATTTTAGTTATACATATATCACATTTACTAGATATAATTTAATATTTTTCGGTTGATGTAGATAGCAATCAAAATCATGGAGTCACAAAACAGCAGCTAGAATAGTGTGAGGAAAATGGTCTTACTCTGCTGTAGGAACCATGTTAAAGCCCATTTGAGAGTTTTATTTGCTTTTAGTCTTGATGGTTTTTGTTTGTTATAGTGGGAATCAAACAAACAATATTTGAAATGTGTGTGTGTACATATATATATATATATATATATATATATATATATATATATATATATATATATATATATATATATATGTTCATAGGTTCATAGGTAGATACTAGGCTATCTGCCAAAAGGCATTTATAAGCCAAGTCAGAATGTGTTGGCTTTCGCCACCCCCTTAGATTAGTTCCCTCTGCCTCTGTCCTGCAGATCCATTGAAGTGATCCCCGGGGTAACATTTCTGTTTCCTATCCACTTGTCAAGGTTTCTTTTGAAGAGTGCTAGTGAGGAGCTCTGCCTAATGTAGACTGGAATCTTGTTCCAAAGCATGGGAAGTCTCTGGGACAGGAATCTATCCCTCCAGCATGTCCTATTTATTGTTGTGGTGAAGTTTAGATTCCTAGAGCGTGTGGCTCGAGGGGATAAGGTTTTCTTTAGGTGGAGCATATCCATCAATTCTGGGTTGGACATGGCCTTGTATGTCAGGCAGAGATCACCTCTGAGTAGGCGGTATGCAACCGAGTACAACTGGAGTTTCTTCAGTCGAGCTGCATAGTGCATCTGTTTGAGGCCAGTGATCCTCTTGGTGAGGTACTTCTGTAATCTTTCCAGCTGTTGCAGGTGTCTTGTAAGGTACAGCCCAAATAGGGCTTTGTATTCTATGATGGGTCTGATGAGTGATGAACAGAGGGGCACAATGACCTCTTTTGATCTGGATGCAAACTCTTTTGTGATTAGGTGGGCCACGTAGAAGGATTTTCTAACTACTTTTGCAATGTGATTATCAAAGGTGAGATTACTATCTACTTGGGTCCCCAGATCCCTTATTATGTCTTCCATATTTAGGGGACTACCACCTATGTGGCAGTTTGTGGGTACTTTGTTTTTTCCAAAGGTGATGACTATGCACTTTTTGGCATTTAGCTTGAGGCCATGATTTTGACACCAGATATCTGTCTCAATGAGACCCTTTTGGAGAATGTCTGTGTCAGCTGGAGAGTCAATTATAACCCCTAGTTTGCAGTCATCTGCGAACTTGGTCAGCCATAGTCCTCCTGTGCTTGCCTGTACCTCTGAGAAGTATATGCTGAACAGGAGGGGTCCTAGGACTGAGCCCTGGGGAATGCCCCTTGTAACCGATTTAGAGTCGGGCCTAGCTCCTGCAACTCTCACCATGTGGGTTCTGTCCGTGAGCCAGTTGGCAACCCATCTTGTGATGTAGGGGGTTTATTTTCAGGCTGGTGTGCTTGTCTATAATACCAGAATGGGAATGGTGTCAAAGGCCTTTGCGAGGTCTAGGTAGGCTGTGTGTACCCCCTTCCCCTCGTCTATAGCCTTGGTAACTGTCTCAAATAAGTTCACCAGGTTTAGGAGGCATGATCTGCCCTTAACAAAGCCAAACTGGGTACGGTCCAGTGTTTGGAGGTTCCCAATGTCTCTGTTAATGAGATCCATGATGATGCGCTCCATAGCCTAGCAGACCAAGCTAGTCAGGCTTATAGAGAGATAGTTCCCAGGGTCTGTTGTGGCTCCACCTTTGTGGAGTGAAATAACCATTGCTGTGCACCCTTCTTTGGGTATGTAGCCTGTGGAGAGGCTGAGTTTACACAGTTTGTTTAAGTGAGGGGTTAGTTTGTCCTTGAGCATGTATAGGATGCAGCCTGGGACACTGTCCGGTCCCATTGATGCTGTGTTTCTGGCTTTGGAGAGAGCTGTTTTAACCTGAATGTCTGTGATTTCAGGGGCACTACATTCTTCTGGTATGGTTATGGGCCCTTTTGGGGGTGAGAGGGGGGTGAAGTTTGCACTGAACCTGTCTGCCAGGATGTTGGTGATATTGGTCGGTTCAGTGTATTTTGTGCCATTCTGCACTAACTCCGAGCAGATCTGAGCATTGCCACTTAGATTCTTCTCATAGCTAAATAATGCCTTGTGGTTATCTTTGGAGTCCTTGGCAATTTTTCTTTCGAAGCTCACCTTGGATGATTTTATGAGGGATCGTAGTTTCTTGCTGATACTGATTAGGGATGCCTTCCCTTCTTGGGATTTTACTCTTTTCTGTACTAGTTTCCTCCTTTTACTGTATAGCTTGTTAATGGCAGGAGTCCACCAGACTAGTTTCCTTTTCTTGGAGGAGTGAGTCTTGGTTTTGCTTGGGATGGCCCAATCCATGCATTCTTGTAGGCGACCGTAGAATGCATTAGTAAAGGATTTTGCAGCTTGGACAGCATTATCCTTCAGCATGAGGGCTTTGAAACTTTCCACCTCGGTCTTAAGTAACATAAAGTTTGCTTTTGAAAAATTTTTCATGGTGGTTTCCTTGTCCAGGGGTGGAGGCGGAATGTGGATATCCAAAGTGATTTGTTTATGGTCAGATCTAACCAGCAAGGGGTTAACCTCTGGTGTGGAACACCGGTCACCCATGTTGGTGATGACCAGGTCCAATATGTTGTCTCCTCTAGTGGGAGTATTGATCAGTTGATCCAGGGCATTTGAGTTTATAAATTCTAGGAAATGTTGGGCAAGGGAGTTAGTACTTGAGTAGTTCTCCCAGTTAATGTTTGGGTAATTGAAATCACCCAATATTAGGGTGTTTAGTAGGACCTTTATGTTTCCCAGTGTTTCCAGAAATATGGAATGGGGGTCCTGGGACATTGTGGGTGATCTGTAGCAGGCTACAATTTGAATTGCAGTTTTGCCCATTGTTAGTTGTACGTGGATGATCTCTGAAGCATCGTGCTGTGCCACTAACCTGGAGGTGTGGGCATCCCTGATGAATATGGCTATGCCCCTGCCTTTTGTATTTTGGTTCGGGTTCTGTGGCTAAAATGTATGGTATGAGTGGTAGCCTGGTAGTGCTCTCTGGAGCCTTAAACCAGGTTTCTGTTACTGCACATATATCAATTTTCTCCATACTGAGGAGTGCCTCGAGTGCATGCATTTTGAGGATTAGACTTCTGGCATTGAGTAGCATTACCCTCAGTTTTTTGTTACTTGTGCTATTTACGGTAGTGGGTTTGTCTTTTGAGCCTTGCCTAAAAAAGGCACTATGTGGTGGCAAGAGCCTTGGCCAGTATTTGAAAGCCTAAGGGTGACAGGTGCAAGCCATCTCTAGCGAAACAGTGTGGCTTGTTGAGCATGTTATCCCAGGCAGACAGGCACTGGATCCCCTTTGAATGACACCAAAAACTTAGCCAATTGTTGAAATCGAACATTTTTTCTTTATACCGTGGTATCATTCTTGGTGAGGGCAGGGTGCTACTCAGGGTCAGGGTCATACTGGCCTGGGCTACGTGATCAGAGAGCTCTTCTATGTCTCTTTTCATGTAGTCCAGGGAGGTACAGCTCAGGTCATTCACACCAACATGGACAATGACAGAGTCATACTTGTACTTGTTCTGGAGTGACCTGAGTGCTTGTGTTATGTGGCAGATCTTGGCACATGACAGGCAGCTAACAGTAACCTTCTCCTTATTCAGCCTAGTGAGTGGGACGTCAGTGTGCTTGACTATAGAGTCACCTATTACTAGTATGTTGGGTATGTTATTTTGCCTTAAGGGCTGTGATTGCATGGCACACTGTTTTTTTGAAGTATGTGTTTCATGGTTTGTATTGGGGGGGGTGGAGGTTGCTTGGATGTTTGCTTTGGAGGTCTCTGTTGCTTTTGCAAATTTTTATTTAGAGCCTTTGAGTATGTTTGCATGCATTTATGTGTGTTTTTTGCTGGTGCTGGTTTAATGGGTCTGTGTGAGACTGGTGGTGTGATGCAAGTATTTCCCTTCTCCTCTTGACTGTCTGATCCAGTCTTGGGTTGAGAGAACTTAGTCTCTAGTTTGGTTGTATAATTGCATCTCTCACATGTATTAGAGTTTGGTGGAAGGAGGAGACGGTTGTCTGTGTACATGAGCCAGTTGTAACTTTGCCTCAAAATGCCCAGATTCACCAGTAGGACTGGAGAGTACACCTGAAACTGCCCTTTGGACATGCTTGGATAGGTACAGTGAACTGTTTTACTGGATGGCTGGTAAGGTCAAATAGAGAGCCTTGTCCTTCTGTACAGTACAGGAGGGTCTAGTGCTAGGGTTTTTAAGTGCTTACTATGAGTTTTGAGCAAGTACCGGGCTGAGAAATGAATGGCTTGAGTGCTTAAGTTGAAAGTTTGTCTAGTTCCAAGGAAAAAATTGAAGATGAGACTTTGTGGAGCCAGGAATAGTTTTACCCTAGCTAACCATCGCTGCCCGGTGCGCAAAACTGGGCAAATGCGATATTTATAGCAGGGAAATGAAAGAGATAGAAATTAGACCAAAATGGCCAATAAACTATTAATTTCTGGGCTGAAACCACTCCTCCAGGGACAGGTAGACTTCTCAAAGCCCCCCCTCACAGGTAAACGGAGAAACTTCCTTCTATCCAAGTAAGATATGGGCAAACACAGAGATTTGTAACACAGCCCTGAATTTAGCACTAACCTGAAAACTGGACTATACTAGCTTAGAAAGGTAGGAAACAAGTATTTTTTTTTTTTCAGAAAATA